>NW_019716255.1:4334705-4476872 GCF_900074925.1 Ramularia collo-cygni | reverse complement strand
GTCCGAACTTCCGGAGGAGTTTAAGGCATATTACGATATATTCTTTCCTACGGATAAGGCGAGGCGTAAGCTCCCCGACGATATAGAGCACGCTATCGATTTAGAGCTAGGTAAGAAGCCGCYCTTTAAACCTCTCTATTATTAGTCTCCGAAAGAGCTAGCGTAGCTATAGGAGTATATTACTAAAGCGACTAAGAACGATTAGATCGAGCTTAGCGAAAGCGAGGCGGGTRCGCCTATCCTATTCGTTCCGAAAAAGGATAGCTTACTACGCTTATATATAGACTATCGCGGCTTAAACGAAATTACGATTAAGAACCGCTATCTACTTCCCTTAATTAGYRAGACGCTTAATCGACTTAGGGGCAACGTATTCTTTACTAGCTTAGACCTCTCGGCTACGTATTATCGCATTAAGATTAAGGCTAGCGATCGCTAGAAGACTATATTTCGCACGCGTTACGGACACTTCTAATATAAGGTTATGCCTTTTAGACTATATAACGTACTAGCGACTTTTTAAGGATATATTAACCGAGCCTTATCGGGGCTAGTCGATRTAATCTACGTCGTTTACTTAGATAACATTCTTATCTATAGTAAAGACCGAGCGTAATACTAGCGTAATATATACGCCGTACTCGATAGGCTAAGGAAGTTCTAACTTTACTATAACTTTAAGAAGTGTAGTTTCTTCTAAGATTTAGTCGATTTTCTCGGCTTCGTAGTTACTACGTAAGGCGTTACGATAGACCTACGTAGAGTAGACGTAGTCGCCGAGTAGCCTCGGCTAGAAACCCTTAAGGATATATAAGCACTCCTTAGATTTACTAACTTCTATARGCGGTTTATTTAGTAGTACTTACGYATTATAAGGCCCTTAACCGACCTATTRAAGGGAGCTATTAAAGGTAGGAAGCTAGGGAAAATCCCTTAGGGCGCTAGCGAAGAGAATGCGCTAAGCTAGCTTAAGGAAGCCTTTTAGTTAGCCCTACTACTAAGGTACTATAACCCTGCGCTTCGCCTACGAGTCGAAACCGACGTATCGGACTTCGCGCTTACGGGCATCCTCTTATAGCAGTTTAAGGATAAATAGTAGTATCCTATTACTTTCTAGTTACGGAAGATAATTCCGGCCGAATATAATTACGAGACCTATAATAAAAAGCTACTTATAGTAGTAAGTGCGTTTAAGTAGTAGCGCCCGTACCTCGATAGCGCTACGTATACGATTTAAGTAATTATCGACTATACTAACCTTAAAGCTTTTATAACGATAAAACAGTTAGTCGGTCGATAGGCACGATAGGCGGTTTAATTAGCGCCCTTCGACTTTACTATTAAATATCGCGTAGGGATAAAGAACCCTACGGATAGTTCGAGTAGGCGTAGCGACTACGAAACGAGTACGACGGAGTTATCTTAGTATATAAGCATACTATTGCCTATACTATAAAGCAAACTTTAGAACTAGTAATCTAATAAAGCTCTTCGAAGCGAGCTAGAGCCCTCTATTAGAAGAGTAAGAGCTATATACTACGCGATTAAGTGCGAGGGATTACTACCTACTAGAGTATACGGCGAGCTTTCGCTACTTAGGCGTATTATAGCCGTCCTAGCAGCTATAGACTTAGCCCTTAGAAATATTCTAAACCTAATACTCGGTTACGCTAAAGCACTAGTAAACGTAGACGCGGATACTTCGAGTATACGCGACGCGGCTAGGGAGAAGGGCGAGTACGAAGGCTACATTATTAAGGATAGAACATTATTCTACGGCGATGCCCTATATATTCCGAAAGACTACGCTTTACGTGCGTAACTAATACGTATATACTACGATAACGCTCTCGCCGGACAATTTAGGAAGGCGAAGACGCTTAAGTTACTTTAGCGGAAGTACTACTAGCTACGTATAGCTACTAATATCGTAGAGTATATTAAGGGGTATTATATATACCTCGTAAGCAAGGCGCGGTACTACCGCCCCTACGGAGTAATAGTTCTATTACCTATACCGGATCGAGTATAGTAAGAAATTAGTATAGACTTTATTACGGACCTACCTCCTAGTAAGCGCGGAGATAGCGTCTATACTACGGTACTCGTAATCGTCGACCGCTATAGCAAGATAGCTTTATTTATCCCTACTACTAAGTAATATAATATAGTAGAGCTAGCGGATATCTTTATATCTTACGTAGTTTGCAAATACGGCGTGCTAGCAGGTATTATTAGTAATAGAGGCTCGGTTTTTACTAGCTAATACTAGTCTAACTTCTACTACGAAGCGCATATAAAGCGTAAGCTAAGTATAGCCTTCTACCCTTAGACGGATAGACAGACTAAGAAAGCTAATTAGACGCTTAAGCAATACCTGCGCTACTACTACGGCACGTAGTAGGATAGCTAGGCGTAATAGCTACCTATAGCTAAATTTGCGTGTAATAATAGCGTGTACGCGGGCCTTAGAATAAGCCCTTTCTAAATCCTCTACGGATAGAACCTAGAGCTAGCGACGCGCCCTCTAGGCGACGGCGCTAATACCTAAGACATCGCTCGGGACGAGCTCTTAGAAGGGAGAATGCCGGCCGCTATCGACTTAGCGAAGCGTATACGTAGCGTACATAAGGAGCTTACTAAGCGATAGCGTAAAGCTAAAGAGTAATAGTTAAAGTACTATAATAAGAACTATAAGCCTATAAGCTTTAATATTAGTAATCTAGTACTTCTCTCTACGAAGAACCTTAAGCTAGAGGGTAAAAAGAAGATAGGACCTAAATAGCTAGGCCTATACCGCGTAATTAACGTAATCGGGACTTAGGCGTATCGCTTATAGTTACCTATCTTAGTAAGGATCTATAACGTCTTCTACGTTACTCTATTAGAGCTATATTCTAGCCGGAAGAGTAAAGCGYAAGAGGAGCGCATACTACTCGTAGTCGACGAGGATAGGTAGTAGGAGGTTAAAGARATTCTTAATAAGAGGGTRTAGAAGGGCGAAACGTTTTATTTAGTAAAGTAGCGTAGATAGCTATTAGAATATAACTAGTAGGAACCTAGTGCATATATTAAAGACTATAAAGCTCTCGATAGGTTCGAGGCGTAGGCTCTACGTATATATAGAGGCCGCGTAGTAAAAGAGGCTCGGAAGTAGAGCGGAGCAAAATAAAAGAAGAGTAATAAGAATTAAGTAGTTTTATTACGGTTAGACCTAAAGGGGATTACTTTATAGACTATACTATAAGATAGGCGCATATACTACGCAAACCTAGAGAACGCGCTAAGTACTCTACTCGAACTTATTCTCCTCCGCCTCGGACTCCTCCTTAAATAGCTCGTTTCTAGTAAGGGCAGTATCGAAGATATTAGTAGACTACCCTATTATCTCTAACTACTATATAGACGGTTAGTATTATAGACGTATACGAGGAGTAGGCGATATACTTACGATACGACCGACTTAAGTAATAGCTATAAGATTATTCGTTAAGCGAGTAAAATTAGGCGCCTCGACTACGCTACTCTTACGCCGTACATCCGAGGTAGGCTCGTTAATACGGATCTAAGTATCTAACTTAATACTAAAGGTATTTACCGCCGCCTTATAATTAGCTTCCTCCTAACTACCCTTCTATATAGTAGTATCTACTAGATTAAGCTCTTAGGCCGTAGCTATAACGCTATCGTAGCGTAGGCGTATCGCTACCGGTACGGGTTTATACTTATAATAATTATTCCTTTAAGGGAAGTTAGCGCTACGTAAGAGGGGAGTAGGCGTCTTAAATAAGCGTTACTTACTTATAGTAGTCGCACTTACGCTTAAACGCGCTAAAGATAGCGTTATAGTAATAGCTAATATAAAGGTATACTAACCGCGTATAGCGGCGATAGGCCGTAGGCACCTCGACGGCGCGGCGCTTACTCGCCGACGCTTAAGCGGGAGTCGACGGCGGGTCGGGTACGCGACGCTTACAAGGAGTACGTAACGGCATAATAAAGAGTAGATATATAGAAGAGAAATCTATAAGATAGAAAGAATATTAATAAGGGGTAGTTACTAGGGTAGGTTACTTAGTAAATAACCTACTTAGAGATCTGTAGATATAAGACCCTTACGGATAGTAGCGGTAACGTATACGCCGCGTAGTAGGGGACTTATTAACCCTCTTATCGAGTAGCGGTCGTTAAGGGAATTAAACCCTCGCCCTTCTAGGTACGGTATTTAGCCTACTAGAAGGAGGATAAAGTTCCGAAAGCGGCTACTTCCTATATAGCTAGTTTAACTAGCCGGCTTTTATATAAATAGCCCGAAGGTTRCTTAGAAAATAGGCACTTTACTATATAGAGTCTACGGACYCCGAGCGCGACGTATACGACGCGCGCGCGCCTCTATTTCCTAAGCCCCCGAACTAAGGCTAGTTCGTATARGGGGAAGGAGGTAATTATAAGGGCCGTATAAGAGCCCTTATAATAACAGGATTAATAGAGGTAGCTAGATTAACTAACCTTAGAGAAGGGAGTATAATATAACCTAACTNTATTAACCCTCTTATCGAGTAGCGGTCGTTAAGGGAATTAAACCCTCGCCCTTCTAGGTACGGTATTTAGCCTACTAGAAGGAGGATAAAGTTCCGAAAGCGGCTACTTCCTATATAGCTAGTTTAACTAGCCGGCTTTTATATAAATAGCCCGAAGGTTACTTAGAAAATAGGCACTTTACTATATAGAGTCTACGGACTCCGAGCGCGACGTATACGACGCGCGCGCGCCTCTATTTCCTAAGCCCCCGAACTAAGGCTAGTTCGTATAAGGGGAAGGAGGTAATTATAAGGGCCGTATAAGAGCCCTTATAATAACAGGATTAATAGAGGTAGCTAGATTAACTAACCTTAGAGAAGGGAGTATAATATAACCTAACTGCTTAGCGTAGGCTTAGCGTATGTATAACTCCTACGTATAGCGCATATTTAACCTATAAGAATTAGTCTTATCTCTAATCGAGTAATTACGGGTGTCTAATACATTACTATATCTTTACCCTTATAGCTTAGTGCGTCGGCTCGACCGTTATCCTTTCCTAGAGTATACCGGATTTCGAACTTATACTAACTAAGCAGCTCCGACTAGCGGGCCTACCTTCGGGTTAGCGACTTCGTCGTAGTAAAGTAAGTTAGATTCTTATAATTAGAAAGAATCGTAAGCTTAGGTACTCCTTCCGTATAAACTCTCTAGTATAGTAGTGCTATAATAATCGTAAGAAGCTCCTTATTATATATATCGTAATTCTCTTCTACGGGTGTTATCTTTCTAGAATAGTAGGCTACTAGGTGCCTACTTCTATCGTGCTCTTATATAAGGTACGCTTCTATTACTATATCGGAAGCATTAGTCTCGATAATTACCTCCTTCGTAATATCGAAGAGCTAAAATGTCGGTATAGATATATATAGGTCCTTTAGTATCTAGAAAGCCGTCTAATATTAGGTTATCTAGGTCTATTTATTTGTCTTTCTTCGTAAGCTCTATAAGTGGTTTCGCGATCTTAGAGTAGTCCTTAATAAATTTGCGGTTATAGTTAGCTAGTCTAAGGAATAATTGTATATCCTTAACGTTCTTAAGTAGTAGCTAGCCGTAGATTAACTCTATCTTCTTAGGATCGATGCGGATACCCTTTATACTAATAATAAATCTAAGGAATTTAACTTCTTTCTTATAGAACTCGCATTTCTTAGGTGCTGTCTTAAATCTAACGTCTATAAGTCGCTAGAAGACGTCTTAGACTTATTTAATGTAGTTGCCGAGTTCTCCTTTAGTATAGACGAGAATGTCGTCTATATAGGTAATAACATATACGTCGAATATAGTTAACAAAGCTAAGACACTACAAACTACCTCTATGGTATTCGTCCCTATATACAGTCCTTCGATTGGTGTTCCCAGCTAATGGCACACAATAGGTAGATCCACCAAGAGACGTGCTAGAAGCAACTCCACTTCAACCTTGGCCCCATGGCTGGATGGCTTGGCATCTAACCAGCCAGGGGGTTGAAGCATTTCCACTGCCAGCAGTTCCTCGTTCCCTACCACGTCGAGAGCATCTTTCGAGATTGCGTTGGTACTGTCCTTAAAGCTGAAGAAGACTGGGTGCCTGAACCGCGATATGGCTGAGGCTATAGCATTGACYAAGGAACCATTACCAACGATATCCTCCTCCACTTGCTGCATAGTACTGAATGTCCTGGAATGAGGCCCGTATAATGAATCGACGATTGATGATACCCATGTCGTTCTGAGGGGAAACACAGCCTGTGAGAAGCCATTTGTTCAAGATAGAGCATTAACAATGGTACTTTCATACTTGATGGTCGATGGAAAACCACACGCGTTTCCCTTTGATTTCTGAGTTTCAAAGCCTCTGAACCATCTGTGATCATCAACCAATCGTTGCGCAATACGAAGTTAGCCCTCCAATCAGCACCATGATTGAAGATCAGGCGGATTGTGATGTCGAGGTGGGAGCCTCAGGATGGAGATGATAATAGTAAGATGTAAGCGTGGATTGACAAAACCTTCGCAACCCAAGTGTGAGAAGAATTCGAGCCAAGTCTTCAACTTCCACTTCCAGAGTGAGTCTATTTGTAAAGCGGTCTCTGGGGACGACTGCTGATCCGAGAGGTGTGCAGGATCAAAGAGTCAGTACAGTCATCACTCATAGTACTAAATCGTTCGAACGATTGTCATAGGTATCACGTAGAGATCTACGTACAGTCTATTCTTGGCGCAGTGTTGTCGTGAAAGCTCATGTCGTCCAGACACATTTGGATGGCCGTCTCTGCTTTTACAACATGCGCTCCTGACTTCAAATACGAGTTCAAAGGTTGCTGGCTGCCTCCTGGTTCCTGGTTAAAGTCTCGTCTAGGTAGTCTGGCCGAACCTGCCCTCAAGTCTAGAAGCTACCTTCTGCATTCGTGGTCGTAACTCCTTGGAAATTTTCGACGCGTCAGTGCTCTTTCTCATAATGGGGAGGCTCTTTCTCATAATGGGGAGGCTCTTTCTCATGATGGGGAGATGCTTACGTCTGCGCCTCCTCTAAAGGACGTGGAGGTTTGTTGACTTCCTCTGATCCCATCTTCACACTCTTCATCCCAAAACCTCAACGCTGCCCATTCATACATTCTTTACTGGACGGCCTTCCCATGCCACTGTCATCAGGTCAGCTGTTCCGTATGTACAAGGTTTCGCTCAGACTGACACCTCACCCAGGTTTCGACACGCATTGACGCCATCTTCGTCAATCCTCCCATTGCACCAAGCGGACCTGGCTCCTTTCATACAGCCATCAGACCACTCGAATCTCGACTCATTCCCACACTTGACCGGCCTCAGGKTTTTCGCAGCAGCCCGCAGACACCAGTTTCCCGGCATCTACGACCAAGCCGATCTTTCGTCTTCATCACTGGCCGATCAAAGCAAGTGAGTTAATTTCATGAGGCGGATTTTTTTTTTACACTTTCCGGTTTTCTGAGCGGTTGGRGTCTCCATGAGGGTGATCCCGAGAGACGACCACAACGCGACGATGATAAAACCCTTCGGCCGATCCCTCTCACTCAGCGCAATGCGTCTACGGATGCAGCGGCTGACACAGGTCCAATTTTATTTTTTTGTAGGAATCCCATCGAGCCTCAGCAACATTGTCCATCCAAGGATGCCAGCCTCCGCGAGCGCTTGACCTGCTCTCAGGTGGATGCTCATCATCGGCCTTCCTTTGTGAGTATGATTCTGGTCATCACACTTGGTTCTTTCTGCATTACTAGTCTCGTCGCAGGACACAAGCCATCAGGGCAAACCCATGCTCACTGGCGACTGATGCCAAGCAACGCCGCATCACCGGTGTTCGCTGCATTGTCATGTCACAAGTGGAGGGTATGTCGATGATGGATGGTTCTAGGCGGGAGATACATGTATCGCACTTTCTGGTTTTCTGAGTTGCTTGAATTCAACCTGTTGTGCATGTCAGCTTTTGCACTATTTCAGTCGGGTTTTTCGGAAGGCCCGGAAGAGTAGCAGCTTGTAAGCAGTACCTAAGGACGTGTCCGAGTAGCTGGTCTTTTTGTGGAGGCATGACTTTTTGTTACACACACTTCATGGTTTTCTGATTCCCTCTGTGCACTTCAGAAGGAGAGACGCAAGGATATGTGTGATTTTAAAGGTCAAGATTCGCCAAGACATAGAACTAGGTACCTTTCATCCATGGTACGCCTCGAGGACATTTTTTGGCACGGGGGAGAATTTTACGTAAAAGATCTACCCTTCTCTGGAATACTACAGCTGTTATTTCGGCAATTATGGTCGACGGATAAGATCAGGCTCGATGCCAAATTCGTCTCGTAGCTACGGACTTCTTCATCTTTAGACGGTGCTTTACGATTGACACCATGTCTTAGTCAGCGATTATGGGAGGCGTCAATACGCCTTTCGAAGACCCCCAGAGCCTTTAGTCCAAGAAGACGTGTTATTCCATGGACAAAAACATACAACCATCTTAATTTACTCCTTGCTCTCCAGACTCGGATATCGATGGACTCTGTTGCGGTCTACAATTACTGTCTTTTCAACGGCGTCTGCCAGGACTAGAATTGCTACGGCAATCGCATACAAGTTGGAGCGTATACGGACAGAGAATGAAGAAGAGCGAACTAAGTCGGTCACCGTGGTGACAAAGGCGGTAAGCAACACCCCCGTGTCTCCAGTCTCAATTTATCAAACATAGACGTCCTCTGGCAGTCATTAACAGGGGCATCGCGATCGCTCTCGCAGAGGTCGGTAGCCCCTCTGAAGTAAATTTCTGCTGCACTTGCTGTATGTCCAACAGTGGAAGTTTCAAGTCATTTAACCTAACGAATGGGTACGTGTACTTCCCAAAAGCTAGAGGAGCCATTCAGCAAACTCAAACATATCGACTACGTCAGGTCAATGCGATTTCGACAAGTCGAATGTCAATAGTCGGGATCGCTGCGGGCTTAGCGCTGGGTGTACCGCTTCTCAGCGCTGCTCTTGCGCTTTGTCGGCAGGGGCGAGCACTAAGAGCGACAAGAGAACAGCTGGCAGGTCAGATTACAGTAGACGCTGTAATAGGAGATCAACGCCAGTGTGTACAGTACTCAGCTCTACTATTCACAGAGATCGTCTGTAAGCTGGGCGATTCCGAAACGTCGATGGAAAGGAGCGTGGCAGAGATGCCACACGAGTATCTTTTGCTGCATCTGAGCATCTCGGGGGGTCATCTGTGATGCCTCCGCACATCTTCGGATTAGAAAGGGTGCACCGAAGCAAGTTTGAATCGAAGCCCGCACAGGACGGAGTGGAAGGCGGCAGAACGTGAGAAATTGTCGATTCTTTACACAGTCTCAGTAGACATCCAGCAAGAGATCCCGTTCGGAAAGCAGAATACGATAGATGTTCATAAATAAATCAGTATGTGTTGACCCTTTCGCAGAATTTGTACATCTCATCAATGTTCCTGTCTCCTTTTCCCCCTTTCCCCCGTTTTCCCAATGACCATTTCCATCCAATAATCGAACAAAGACAACATCAATTAGTGTATCCGGGGTAGAGATTGATGATAGACTGCCTAGAACAGCACATATGCGTCAGTACTAGATCGTTGTCCATGTGATGAAAACATCTTACATTGCACATTCACTCTCAAAGTGTCTCCCGTTGCAACCGAGACCTAGCCTGACCTGACTCGCACCCTAAGTCGTCCAGTCTGGCTTGCACGACGAGCGGAATTGGCCGTTCCAAGCGGAGACGCAGCTCCATTTGCCAGCGCCACCACAGGCCGCTCCGTCGGAGCCTCGCTGGCGCGAAGAGCAGCGGGCTTGGCAGTCCTCGCCGACCTTTGTTCCCACACCTCCAGTGGCTCCTGATCCGCCGTAAGTTGTGTCGACACAGCAGTGGCTTCCATCGTCGAATAGGCATTGGCAGTATCCGCCACAGTCCAAGCCCGCGAAGACACCGCTGGCCATGGAGAGAGCTGCGACGACGAAGAACAACTTCATGGTTGCTGAGTTTGATGTATTTGTTGAAGTCGAAAGGGTATTTGTGTGTGTGACAGTGATGTCGAAAGGAAGATGTTGATCAGAGTTGATGGTTGTGGTGTTGAGTGGCAGTTCTGTTTGGGCGACTGCATCGGCGATATTTATCTCTCGTTGCACATACCATCTCTTCGTGGCTACGTCCAACACTTCGGCCTTTCGTGACCCCAAGAATGGCTATCTGTGGATACTGTCATTTCCCGTATTGTTGGTATTGGAACTAGCTGGAGCTATCGGTGTCAGGTGGGCATGTGACTGCACCGTAGGATGGTCGGACATTGCGTCGGGCACGGTTGTCCGTGAGGTACACATTGACGATGTGGTTGTTGTATCGGTTCAGCTGGACCACGTGGTCGAGAAAGATTGTCGACAATGTCATAGCGTTCAGTAGCCGTGCCGGATAACCATGTGGGGAACATTCTAGCGTCGGGTAAATAATGATCCATTCCCGGTCCTTCTCGTTGAAGCCATCAAGGTCGACGAGTAAGACTTTTGAAGCCATCTGCGATAAGATCATCTCCCAGAAAAGCGGGGATTTGTTCCCTCCTAGACCTAATGAGGGAATCCACAGGTAGCTGTGCAGGGCAACAAGCAATGCTCGCCTAAATCTTCTAGATCAATAAATTGTGACACTAGCTTCTGCGCGACTCCATATGCTAAAAGTCATTTGACCTCACTCGGTACATAAATGGTTCATCTAAGACACGTCTTCGGGCGACAGATTAGAAAAGTCACCGGAAATAATGGCATGAAGGGCTTGAACTCTTCAGAGAAGCAGCATATAACAAATCTAGGACTTTTCCTTTAGCACATCGTCATACAAATTCATTCGACTTATCGCACATCCAACTCGCTTCTCCGACTAACTCAACTCGCTTCTCCGACCCACTTCTCCAACCCCAATCTCATCTAGCATCATGAAGGTCACCGCCCTTTTCATGTCTCTGATCTTCGCATACGCCACAGCAGACGATATCTGCTGTGTTCCAAACTTTGATCCCAGCCAAGGAAACTGCGAAATTGGTATTCCCGCCTGCGTAAGATCAGAACCCCACCGGCTCTTTACTCTCCACTAACGAATTCCCTAGTGCGACGGATTCATCCGTAAACACCCACGCTGTGGAGCAGAGACCACACTAGGCGAATGGTTCTCCTTCTCCCGCGATCAGACTGGCTTGCTTCCGGGTGGTGGAAATCCCAGTCAATGTTCACCTGGCGGTAGACAGGGTGTTTGGTACTGTGTGCGTAACTAGTTGAAGGGAAGGAAAGTGGCACGATGGAGACCAAGAAGGTGAACAAGGCCAGTCAAAGGGAGGACAGTCGAACGGAGAGCAACTTCAGGTCTGTGGATAACTGTGGTGGAAGTAACGTCAACGCTGCCAAGGATGGCGAGGGCGAAAGTGAAGAGGATCACGTTGTCGGAGGTGGTGTGTCAAGACTGGAAGGCAGTCAGTCTTTTGTTTCGAAGTATACGGAATATGAATCGACATTTCCAACCGTTCGCTTTGGAAAGATGGATCGCTATAATGGCAAATAAAATGAGGATCGGATAAGAATCACCAATAAACCACCACGTCGAATATATATGGTTCCAGTCGACTTGCCCCCAACGACTACCGTTCGAATACGAAAGATTCTACGTTCGGACACCGCTTCATATGAGAAACTCCTGAGGGCGTACTTAGTCTCATGATCTCGGAACTTCTACAAGATACCGAAGGCCCTCGTTTGTATCGTATTGCGCGGAACTGATGGTCAGGAGGACTTGAGTCAGGCTTTGGTTTGGTTTGGGCCGATTTGTTCAGTTTTATGGCCACACATGATATCGTCTTTATGGTCAATGGAATTGGGCAGGTCCGGCAGTTCGTACTGGAACAAGGCATTATCCGTATTGAATAGAAACGAAGCCGCGGAGTTGGTTTGTGATCCATTCGATTACGGACTGTGACATATTTTGGACCATGAGGGAGGTTGTGCCTGACAACAAGGGTAGATGAGGCTTTTCGTGCTTGATGAAGCGTGGAACTACCATCTATAATAGCATAAGATCGAAGGCCCATGAGCGAAGGATCCCGTCTCATAGGAACTGCAATCTCATTGGACGAGTATGCGCCTCTTCCCATGCCGGGAAATGGTCCGCATACCGCACAACTCCGGTGGAGCGGATCAAGGTGCGAATTACTTGTATGTTTACAAAGTGAATGGACGGATACACAGAAGCAGAATGTCACATGCTAAAACCTTCCATGACTAGCCTGATTACAAATCCATAAGTGAGTAAATGTTGTTGACATCTCCACAGAAACATATGTGCAGCATTCGCTCTTACGTACCTCAYCTCTTCATACATGTAGACATCATACATAACACATGTTTCCCACAACGATCCCGCTAGCCAATGACCAAGTTTGGTGAAGGTTGTGCATTGTCTTAAACAGGCTTGATTGAGCCCCGGCCAGTTCCCCGAGCCCCGGCCGGGGGGATCGGTCCTTATCGACCACATTGTACTTTGTTGTACATATCAAATGTACAAAAATGTGTCGGAGATCCGGTCTACGAAGGAATATCCCTCTCTCTGAGCTCCGCAAGACACCCAAACCGCACCTACCTACTTTTTACGCACCTACCTACTTTTTACGCACCTACCTACTTTTTACGCACCTACCTACTTTACACGCACCTACCCACTTTGTACGGAGCGCCTGTTCGGAGGTAGTCTCTGATAATATAAAGCCGCGGTGACCATCCCAACGAGGAGAGAAAGCGAACAACCTACAGCCTCGTCAAAACCTTTCAACGATGAGAATTTGCGTTCTTTAATCCTCCCTTGAGGGATCGGGTCTTGCCTGGTTAGAGGACTCCGATGCGGATGTCCCTGCTCGACCAGATCTGTTTACGAACCAGCACACCTTTGAATACCGCTTCATTCGTGTAGCCACTGCCAAGGAAGAGATCGATGCCGCAGCAGCTGAAGGTTTCGACTTCTATTTCAACTTCCTCTGGGGAACGCCCGAAGATCCTGTAGCGGGAGCCCGAGCAAGCTCATATTTTGAAAGTTTGAACCTGCCGTCCTGTGGAATCCGCAGCACGGCACTGTTCATGACGAAGAATCAGTTCTATCGTAACGCTAAGATCAGGGGGTCTCCGTCGATTCCTGGCGCCCAGGATTTCCCTCTATTCGTCAAACCCGCCTATGGCTGCGCAAGTCAACTGATCGACGAGCAGTCCATCTGCTACAACCAAGAAGAATTGGATAATACACTTGGCCGAATCAGCAAAGCATTGCATGAAAGTCGCATTCGACATGCCGAGGACCAAGGGATTGAAGACCAGGAGAAGTATGCCGAAGCTTGCACTCTCCAGGGCCGGGATGCCGAGGATGTCGTGGTGCAGGAGTTCATACCCGGTGTTGACGTGACCTGCACTGTCATACAAATGGGTCAAGGCTGTTTGGCTCTAGCTCCTTTTTTGTACAGGACGAAGAAGACAGAAATGAAGGAGCACTTCTTGACCGCCGACCTCAAACTGGACCACCAGACCACGATTGAAGTCTTGAAGAAGAGCGACGACCCAGTACTCTTCGAGCGTATGCAGAGGGTGGCAATCGACGGCTTCATGGCCAGCGGATGTCGAGAGAGCAATATGGGATGCGATGTCGACWTTCGCGTTCGACCGGACGGAGCTACATTCGCCATCGAGGTCAATCCACAGCCCGCGGCTTTCATGCATCAAGGACCGTTCCCGGATCTGCCCATCAGTCTTAGCTTGCCTGGAAGACATGCAGCTGTCGTCAACATCTTCATCGCGAATCACCTGCTCGAAAGTGGAGAGCCCCAGCGAGTGTCGAGCAAGGTGGCTAAAACGTACGACATGTTCTCTACCACTTATGATGATCTCACGAGCGTTTCCAAAATCACACCCAACGTTATGAAAGTCGTCGAAAGGCATGGCTTCGAAGGTGTTGTTTTCGATCTCGGATGCGGAACCGGTGTCTTTGGCAAAGTTCTATCGGAGGCCGCCAAATCTCGCTCCTCTTTCATCCTCGGTTTCGACATATCTCCAGGAATGCTAGAGTATTGCACAAAGGCAAACGGTTATGACGAAGTCCATTGCTAAGCCATGGAGTCGGCTTTGGTCCACTACCGTCGATACACAGACACAGTCGACCACATTGTCTCCTTTACCGCCATTTGCTTCCTCTCGCCAGAGGTTTTCGCATTCGCCATGGTGCTTTGCTTTGCTCTGACGAATAAATCCATCACCATCACCATCGATGAGATTCCTGATTCATTCAATGAGGGGCTTGTCGAGAAAGGGGTTTCCCATATGCGTATGATCAATCACATCAAGTCCATGGAGGCGTTTGGTGAACCTTTCGGCTGGCGGCTGAAGAGGTACGAAAGTGAATTTTCTTGGACGTCGCCGAAGACGGGCGTCGATATTTACAGCACGTGTTTTCGATTCGATAGAATCCCCGGCGTGTCTCGGGATTTGATGTATCACCAGGAGAAGGGAGAAGTATCCTTCTGAGACTTCTGAGATGAGGGAAAGCTGGGACTAACAGTGAGCAGAGATCACAGAATAGATAGAAGGCGGGATTAGAGGAAGGAAACCTATACAGCTAGACTGCGTCGTCGTAGCAAACACTGAGTATACCTACAGCAATGGACACCATATGACTGTGCTTAGTTCAATACGCCGTCACCGCGGTTGTGTCTTTCCTGACGAAGGAGCTCGTTCGAATCGTTCCAAGGCAACTCCTGACATCGTCCACAACATCTTCAAATCGTATCACACCCGTGTGACATCCACAGCATTTTGGAGATGGATCCCGCTCAAGATCCTTGAGAGAGACCTTCACCACGGTCCACATCCCTCATCGCATATGCTTCACTCCCTTGATTCTCGACCACTAGCGGTAGTCGGGCTTTCTTACGAGGACGTCGAGGAGTCGGTCAATTACAGTAGCCGGGTCTGATCTCATCGAGGGAATTCAAGGAAGAATTGGACGTGATTGCCGCAAGGATACCCTGCCGACCACCCCTTTAGTAGGGTTAGGGTTCTTCTTGGCTGCGTGGGGCATCCATGCTGTACCCCTAATGCGGGGACGGAAACTCTGACGTACCTATTTTTCGACCCCTTCTTCCTCTTCGTAGAGGTACATCACACACAACGGTGTACACTTATCACGCTCGGTAAGCTTGAGCGCAAAAGTCCTGCAAGTCCTTGGGGGTATCGCTGCAGCGCTGTCTCCTCTTGGCCTCAACTTTCCCTCACCATCTGATGCAGTCCTAGACTCCCCACCATTCGCACGAGGCGCGGTCAAAGCGCAAATGACCATGTCACACGTCTACATCCTGACTCAGACAGAATATAAGCACTACGAAGATTACGAGAGGGAAGAGAACAAAGACGTAGTAGTTCTAGAAGTGTACACGACTGCCAAAGCAGCCAACGAGGCGGCCAAAGATTGGATCGAGGAATATTTCGGTGATGGGGATAATGAAGTCGAGCAGGATGGGGATGGCTGCGATACATGGACTTGCAGACTAGAAGAAAGGGACGATCAGAGTCATGTTATCATCTCTGTTGTTATGAAGGCGTTGTATGGGGAGCCAGAAGACAGCGRAGTCGACGGTGAAGAGGAAGAAGGAGAGAGCGATAATGAGGAGCCTATCGGGCAAGCCAGTAGTGGGCCAAGCGAAGGTCAAGAACCACCGACCAAGAGAGCGCGTCAGGGATAGTCGGCTGTCATGAACGTCTTGTCAATGTGACGAGAAGTGTTCATGGTACAGCAGGTCTGTCGATTTGCGTACCCGGGAACGGAGCTCTTGGAATATGCCATTGTATAATTTCACCATCGAGCTTCCAACCTGGCTTGACAAGCCCAGCCAGCGAAGTGGACGGACGAGTCTTCCTTGGGCTCGAAACCTTGCAACATGCACCACACTCAGCGTACCGCCGAATAACGAGCACGGCGGAAACGATTGAAACGAGCGATTCAACACTCGAGCGGCCAATCTGGCATCTGCTATCGACGTTGTAACGTTCCCACAGCCGCTAGAACTGTAGGCGATCCGAAATGYCATGTATTGCGGAGACTGTGCTTTCGTGGGATGATATTCTACTCACTCCATCAAACGCCAGCATTATCGATCATGGTGGAGTTTTCAGCGCCATTCTGGTCTGGCAAGATTGTATAAGTAATCTACATGGCGGCGATTTCGCCATCCTCCTCGCCCTGCTTATTAAAATCAGCATAAAACTCCAAGAATTCCTCAACAGTATCATACAGAGCAGTCTCAAACTCAGGATCCCATAAACCGTACTTCCACCTCCACCCATCGAAATCATCGACATCATCTAGCTTTCGACAATATGCCGCAAACCCACCATTTCCAAGCCCAACCGCAAGCGCAACTACATGATCATCCCATTCCCCTCGAATATCGCCGAGATGGCCTTGGCTCATTTCTTCCTCCGTCCTAGGCACCGTTACGAACCCCGACTCTCTCGGTTCCTCCCCCTCAGTTTCCTCGCCATTGATATCGGTGAGGAATTTCATCTGGCGTAGCTCGCTTCCGCCCAAGTATCGATATTCGGGAAGTCCATTACCGCAGGTTCCGCGAACTATGGTCATTAAGTACTTCAACTCGGCAGGTAGACCTTGGGGATGGATTTTCGTCCGCTCTGCTGATCGGATCTGTTCCTCAGTCTTTTCGATCCACGCCTCCCGGGCCTTAATGTCAATTTCTCCTTCTCCGTGAACTATTCCGTCTAACCAACAAGTCCTGACGAGATTCTCCCGTCGATCCTCACTTAGAATATCCCGAATGGACGTAACTCTAGGATCTGAGGGATTTTCTAATCGAATCCCGTATTCAGCCGCGAGTTCTTCCATTCTTCGTCCTAGGAGTTCTTCGGGACTAGTAGTAGGTCTGATTTCGCGGGTTTCGAGATCTGAGATGGCGCTTTCTAAACTTGCTATGTTGATTTCGAGGACTCGATTTCGGTATTTTCGAAGTGCATTTTCAATGCTGGTCTTCCTTTCTAGGCTCAATTCAATGCCATCTCCACCACGGATAGGTAGACCGAAGTTGTGGGACGCTTCTGCGTTCGTTGCAGACATTTCGTCTGTATTTCGCGGAACTGTGAGGACGGAGGTACCGGAGTCAAAAGCTGTCCCCAGACAAGAAAATCTTGATGTTGAGGGCAAAAGGAGGACTCTAGAAGAATGCAGAGAAGAGGATTCACCTCGAGCAAAACATGACTGTGATGGCTGGGAGGAACGAACGTCGGATGTAGCGGGACGAGCCTGTCAAGACAAAACCACCGAAGTAAGCTGTCTAGCTATTCCTTCGAATGCTTCTATGCATCTATGGTCGAAAGTTGCAGGATAAGGGGACCTGGGCTTTATATTCGCAGTGTCGTCTTATGTCGCAGGATTGGCAGCGTCTCCAATTGGTCAGCTTGCGGGGAGCTTGGTGAGCTTGGTGAGCTTGAGGTGACTCACGAGTTCAGTGACACCTATGAAAAAGTGTATATAGTCGAAGTGAATGATTGAGAGTTTGAAAAAATTAATGACAGGAGTAAGAGCTCTATACTACACATCGCCCTTCTCAACACATCTTCATTCCTATTGTCACACATCAGCTCAATCCTCCTACATCATCACCATGGAACCCACCGTGGAGGAAATACTCAAACACACGGAATTCGACCCATCGATAGTCCAACGAGTCGCCAACCGCAAAGTCAAAGTCCCAATAGCCATCGTCCCTCCCAACCCATCCTGGCCAGCGCACTTCGCACACATCAAGTCCATCATCACCACTGCTCTACCTCCTTCAACCGCCTTATGTATCTCCCACGTTGGCTCAACTTCAGTCCCCAATCTTCCAGCCAAAGCAGTCATCGACATCGACCTGACAATTTCCAACCCCGTCGCTGAAGAAAACTATGTGCCAGCTCTGGAGCGTGCAGGCTTCCAGTTTCTATTCCGTGAACCGGAATGGTGTCAACATCGCTTCTTCGTTATGAATGAGCCGTATCATTGCAATCTACATGTTTTCCGCCCTGGRGCTGCTGAGCTTGTGAGGCACTTGATCATGAGGGATTGGCTGATTAGTTGTGAGGCGGATAGAGAATTGTATGCGAGTGTTAAGATGGGAGCTGCTGAGATTAGTGCGAGGCTGGGTGAGACGCAAGTGGAGTATAACTCGAGGAAGCAGCAAGTTATTCGGCAGATTCTGGAGAGGGCTTTTCGTGCAAAGGGGTATTTGGCAACCAAGATTGAGGGTTGACTTCCAAGCATTAAGAAGTAGTATACAGAGGCACTAGTTAGCATCGTGATCGACCATACCGGGCAATGATCGACCATGTAAGCAGTCCCGTGTAAGAACTGAGGGATTGTGGGAAGAGGATGCCACGCTTGCACAGCGGCATGGTACTTTCCCATGCCGTACGCTCCCCAGCCACATCTATTTATGGAGATTCCAACAACGTTCCAAGCTTTTTCGTAGCTCGAGGACTCATATATTCCATTTCCCGTAGCTTGGTGCTCTACTCAATCAGTTCAATTCCGCGTTCGCATCATGCCTGACCTCCTATGGTGCCCGTCGCACACTCCATTGATTGAAAACATGCATACTGGAGAATCCATCCTAAACGATGTCAGCATCTATAACGACGCTGTTTACTACATCAAAACAGTTGATCCGCTCATGGAGAACTGTGTTCGCAGTCCTTGCCGCTTGTGGGTTACGAATGGGCTGCATTGTGCGTGGCCCAGCGTGTTTGAGCATTTGAAGTGCTTCGCGGAGATACATCGTCTTCGAAGAGCCTGTTGCAGAGTACACCATCTCTACTCATCATATACGTCTCCACCTATATTCTTGTAAGGAGCGACATGATACCCTTTCGGTCTGAGGGGATGGGACTATCCGAATGAGGAGATTAAGGAATACAGCGCAGCCAGCAAAACGGCGTCTAATACCGTATACTAGCCGTACTAGCGAAGGATCGGCCGGTAGTAAAGGACGCAAAAAGATCGTAGCCATCGAAGGAGATAGCGGTTTCGGGATTCCAGTAAGGGAGGTCGAAACGATGGCTAGATTCCAAATGGAGGTCTCCATATTCGTGATGAATAACTCTGGCCTTTACAGAGAAGACACAGACACGAGTGAGGCGTGGCAGGAGCGCCAGAGAAACACAGTAGCAGATACCACTTCGGGCAGCAAAGGGCTCACTGCGTGGTCATTGAGCTATGAGACCAAGTACGAGAAGATTGCTGAGATGGCGGGTGGTATTGGAATCGCCGTACAGACCGCGGAGGAATTGAAGAAGACTTCGGAGACCGGTTTCCGAGCGAGTGTCCCTGTGATGGTAAACGTGATTGACGACCCGCAAGCTGATCTGCTCATGGTAAGCAAGTATCTTCTCGCTTTCCAAGAGGTAATACTGATATTCTTGAGGACTTGTCCTGGTTGGAAATGGCGCCGCCATAGAAGGAAGCCAAGCTTTGACTGGTTGTCGGAATATGCATGTATCTGCGCTCATGTCAATAGAAATGATAGAACCCGATTTCTTCATGGCATAGAGAGTGAGTGTGTACATGCTCGTAATAATGTACAGTGGTCGTTTCCATTTTGATGTGTTTATCACGGGACGACCTCGGCAGACGACCAATCACGGCCGATCCCGTAATTTCCTATCTCGACAGCCTAGCTACCGACCCCTTGGATGCCTGGTCGAACGACTTCACCACGCGATAGAAACCCACGGCAATCCTGATACTCAAGCTGGGCGGAACCTTCCAAGCCGTTGAGGAAAGCCACATCATGATTCCCCATTCCCATCCCACGCCGGCCTCAAAACCAACCCGAGCAGTGCAAGGTATTCTCCGTACAGGGATGGGATGCCCCGGACCTGCTCATCTCTCCCTGCAGGAGTATGATCGTCGCATGGGCAGCTGCCGCCACTGATGCAGCTGGCCATGTCCATGCTCTCTCTCGCTCCCGTCTGCTTCGAGATGCCCGCTTTAGATCTTGCGCTCTCCGGACATCCCACGTAACTTACTTTGTTTTGCCAAAAGCTCAGCCAGCACTGTAGGGTCATCTCATCGGCTACTACAGTCAGTGATCTCGGGGCCCTGGTGACTATCCTATCCTAAGAGGAGCGGTGCACAGTGCTCTCAAGTATCGCACGTACTTTGTCGCTGTCATTGTCAAAGCTCGGACAGCTTTGTGCCACTTGTTGGCCCTTATTGTTCACGGTTGAAAATGTCACATTTGGCTCGTTCCTTTAGACTGACGAGAGAGAGGCAATAGGGCAGATGTTGTTGACAAGAAGACCTCTGATATTGGAGAGTTAAACAACCTCTACATGTTCCGATTCTGCCGGTGCTTGCTTGGCGTTCAGCATAGTGCATGTGATCAGCGAGCAGTGGAAAGACGGCATCATGATGAGAACTTCCAAGTTGTTCGCCGTCTCGATCTGGAAAGTCTGGTCGCTCACCGCTCCAAGAATACCCCCACTTTGATAAGGTACAATCCCAAATTTCCCATCCGTTTCATCAAACCTCTTGGAGCCGGACAAGCACGATTTGTTGTCCACCTCTCGTCCTATGGATTTTCTTGGTAGCGAGCGCTTACGGGCCGTTCCGCGGCGAGCCATGCCGATGGATCGTCCGTCAGGTACCGAAGTCTGAGCCCATCATTCCGTCAACGATCAGCGCGAATCCGTCCGCGTGTGCACCGTTGAAACTCACCATCGTAAGGCTGACCTGGCAGCACACGTCTAGTAGTCGGTTCGAGATGATCGCTCTGAGATTGATGCTGAATGACCTGCTGGAGGCTGGCGGGAAACCAGATAATGGACCAGGATGTCCATCATGGAGATGCATATGGAGATGATGGCCAGACAGGATTTGAGATCAATGTCCCATTTTCCCGTGCGTGCTTCTTCTGGAAGGATAGGAGCTGGAGAAGCAAGCGCGACGCCAACGAACAGGGCGATGAACTGAAGTGCCATTTTGGAGAACATTGTATGTCTATCGTGACGGTGTTGGTATGTTGAAGGTGCAGTTTGCAGGATGAGTAGACCGTGTGATCTTATGTAGGCGCGGTAGCGTCTGTGACGGCGAGGCAGATTTGCAGCTGCGGCGCAGGCAATCCGGCAACTAGCAGCGTGGCGCGGGTGGTCCAGCTCGTGGACAAGGAACAGAATCAGTGAATCGACAAAAATGTCCATATGATTTTATGTGATAGGCACATTTGTGCAGTTACGTGCTTGACGACGGGATCTGCATCCGTCGAAGTTTTGGGTGGGCTGGTCGGTGTGGCCCGTCGAAGATTGGTATCAGGAAAATGGTATCAGAAAATGACTGTCATGTGAAGATGCGTGCCTGTCGTCCGAGTGTCGTATTTCCAGAAGCGACAAGATGCAAGGGACCCCAGCGTCCCGTCAGGGTGGAGAACGGTCAGGGTTGGGTTGGGGCGGGCGGGCCTGGAAAGTCGGCCAACGTGTGACGTTCACTCCGTTCAAGACGATCACTCCAGGTCCGTTGAACGGAGGGAACGTCAGGGCACAGCGTCTTCACGCAGCCGGCCGCGCACGGGCCACGGTACACGCTCCAGACAGGGGATGCCTGTTCCAACCAGATCTCCGAAGCAAATCTCCATCAATTCCCTGACCGACGCGCGATACATTTGACAGGGAGGGACTGTAGGTACCGTATGTGCCGAGAGGGAAATGGTTCCGAGCGGAGACCTGATATTCAGATGCACGAAGAGTCAAGACGCCGTATGCTGTACCAATGCTTGAGCTGGCGAGGAGACTGAAGGCCATGCATACACAAGGTACTAGGTTGATTCTCTGTGCCTCAACTTTTGACCCAGAGGTTGCCCGTTGCGTTTGCGGGTCTTGACGGCGCCAGGAGATTTATTCGGCATGCCCCATGCCATGCCATGCCATCGCACCACTCGTGTCCCTCGCAGACAAGACGGCATGCAGAAACAGCCGTTAAGACGAACGTCGGCGAGGACTCGCTGGCCGGGGAACAGCAGGGGAGTCGCACGTCAAGGAGTCAAGTTGGCCCGTGGGTTCGAACTGGCGCGGGACTCCCGTCTGATCCGACAAACAGTCAAACGCACCAAACCTCGCATCCTTGTCACCCGATCGACGCTAGGTAGGTAGGTGGTCCAGCTCGTGGACAGGGAGCAGAACGACAAAAATGTCCATATGATTTTTGKGATGGCATTTCGGCGGCCCATACKGCGTGTCACGTCTCGAGCTCTGGGTGACGCTATAAGGAAGCCTTCTCTCCCTCCAACACCAAATACTCTGCATCTTATCATGCTAGCCTGCCGCCAGACCAAGCCGTGAGCGTGGACAGCACCCACCCAGGCAGTGCCGGTCATGGTCGACTCTCCATTATTCCATCATCAGTCATTCGCTCCATCACACTCGTGCCGGCCGCGTTGTAGCTTACCCTCTGCTGCTGCTGCCCTTCCATCCACCAATGCCTCTTCACCAATCTCTCACGCAAATGCACGCAACCACCACTCCGACCGAGTCTCTTCTTCAACACCACCGCAGAGCTGCCATTGCCGGAATTTTGCCGGCAGTCATCCACGTGGTAACGACGTTGACAAACACCAAGCTCCACCACCGGAACAGGCACATCGATCCCAGTACGACGACATTAATACCTGTGTTGCTCCTTCCCTCGCGAACAAGCCGAACTTCCTTCCATCGGAACCACAGTACYCCCGTTCCATTGACGCCAGCCAGGCTTATGTAATCTTCAACCCCAGTTGCGAGAGCGATACCAGCAACGACGCACACACCCTTGACTCTCCTTACATCAACGACACTAATGACTTCCATGATGCCAATCCTACCCAGCACCTGGTCACAGCATCGCATGGCAGCGGCGAAACGACTCCTGGGACTGCAGGTGGGGATGCGAGCCGGAGCCAACACCGCATGATCGCAGATGCGGGGTATGCCTCTCAACACAGTCGCAATAGTAGCGCCTGGTCTCCGGGCCCGACTGCAGGCAACACTGCGAATCGCAAACTTCAACAGCGAACCGCCGGAGAAGAAGCTGTACCACACCATCGCCATCATCTGGTCGGACACCAGACCGAGAACAGATCCGAATCGAAACGCAGCCCAGCCAGGGCAGACTGGAGAGATGGTCAACAGCCAGGAGACAAGTCGACACCACCACTCCGGGACGTGTCGCATGCGCGTCTCCAAACACAGACACCAAGACACGAATCCAGCAGAAAAGCAGTGGAAAGAGGTTTACTGGAGCTGAAGAAAGCCGAGAAAGCTCTACTGAAGCTGTTGTGCTTCTGTCCAGTCTGTTTTGAAAGGAAGGGAACACTCGAAAATCTCCGCCGGCACCTTGAAACTTGCATGCAAGACAAACGAGAACAGATCACCATCTGGACGTGTTCGGTCTGCCGGAGATGTGATTACTTCGACGATTGGGAAGCATTCCTCGCCCATATCCAGAACGCCATCACAATGGGGAATCCCATCTATGATGCCACTGGCCAACTCTCGACTGCCAGGGAATGGCTCACCAACTACAACAATCGAGGAAATGCCATTACCCGACAGCTTCGAGGTCTGCTGGAACACCACTCCTTCGAGCCGTTTTGGGTCAGAGTCACCTTTGGATGGCATGTCTCTCTTTCATGGCAGTGTATCCCCACGGTCTTGGAGTCGAAGCTCAAGCTACAAAGAGTTGGCGGTCTCGCCGAGACTGAATTTCTCGAAAACAACGGCAAACTCCATTGCGTTGGTTGCACCAACCTGGTCCAGTGTGGCGCCTGCAACACCAAGCAGACGATCATAGAGAGTGCGATGGAGGAATTATTGATCAGCCTGCAGAACCCTCCGACGCGGCAACCAGACAGCTGGCCAGACGCAGACTACGCCGATGATGGAGCGATGCAGTCCAACGGGCGCGACGCTCCTCCAAATAGGGAGCAGCACTATGCGGATCCCCCGAACCCGCCCAGCCATCACCGGCAATTATCTTTTTCACTGCTGCAGCAATACAACCGATAAATGATGCGTATTGGTACTGAACCGAGTATCTCACCACCTCCTCCACGGTTTCCCACCGCGAACTTGACCCACCAACAGCAGAGCTCCAAGCGTCTCTTCGCCCTCTCAGCTCTCGCAGTCTCGACCACGTCAAGATTGAGCGACATGCACGAAGCATAGCTTCAATTCTTCAGTCTTTTACAAGGGTGGACTTCCTGATGATCTCATGCTATGGCTACCCTGGCGATGTTGGCGGATCGCCCCGCCCAAAAGCATGCATTCTCTTGGCGTTCTTGTTTGTTTTTTAATAGCGCAGTAGCAACGCTGGACGTTGCGGAATAATGGCAAATGTGCATATGTACATGTGATGGAATCTAATGAAATGTTTACGATGCGCTTGCTCGACTACCTTACCATCTTCTCTCTGCCTCACCGTCCCAGGAGCGGAAATGTTTCATCGGAACTGCCTTCCTGTGCTGCCTGGAAAGCCGTCTCTTTCGACTCATCGACGAGATCGTCTCGTGTCGACGGATAGATCTGACACTTCTCAAAGCGTTCCACTACCTTATATTCCTTCTAGCAGGATTTCTACGATACTAACAAAGAGCCATGATACCTCCCCTGCTCTCATGATAAATCTCCTCCATTTCACAGCTACTTGCTCGACCTTTTCCCACCTCGACACTCACGCTCGGATAGGATGAGATGCTTCCCGCGGCTCGGTTTCGATCCTTGTCGGCGGTATAAGACCGACACCGAACGATTGGATACTCTGGGTGATAGACATGAGTGCATACAGTGGGGATGCAAATGTAGGTACCATGCAGCGAGCTGCTTACAGTACCAGGTCTCGAGAAAATTTGGTGGCAGCGACTGCGATTGCAGTAAAACCAATCAAACCCTCGATCAAGTCAAGTCATTGATGCTACTTACGTTTGAGTGTGTTGCACAATAATAATACAAGTACGAAAATCGGACAGAAAGCTTCGAACGCGAAGCACACGACTACCTACATATTTCATTCGTATTTCGAAAGAGATGTTCGAGGATGTAGCTATTGCGCCTTCGATCCGCCACTACCTTACTCGTCATGAGCGAAATGAGACGAGGTTTAAGACATGCAGGCGTTGAGAATCGATTTGAGCTTCTGGAGGGAGGGAGCTACAAGAAGCTACCGAATGGGACAATCATGAGGTTGAAGCGGCTCCGAAAAGCAGGCAGGATTCGGAAGAAGAAGAAGAAGACGACGACATGTTCGCGTCTTTCTGCTTCCTCATGGCCTGTCACCGAATACGCAAGAGAGCGATATCAACTGGGAAGCAGTATCGTGTTGAGAAGATTGGATGACTGAATTGCTTACCTAGGTATCTACCTCGAGTGAATGACAACCCCTATATATATTCATCCACTAGCTCAATACCTTATTTAGAAAGTTCCACTTTACAAATCAAGTGAATGAAATCCTCGTCGAAGTGCATGTTCTCAAATCTTCAACATATCGCAACAAGGAGGTATCTTTGGTGATCGCAGAATATCGCGCTGCTTGCGACGTACCGGCGAGCGTCACAGCTTCGTTCTATATGCTCAAGCATCACGCCATTCTTTGTTGGCCTGCTACATGTACATATTGAGCGAATGGTAGTTATATAAGACCCGGATTATGCAACAAGTAGGAGTGCTACATGGGAGTAAGGTAATTGCACTTGTACAACGCCCTGAAGCCTCAAGTGACGACTTGGACGGATATGGAGATAGTCATCGGTATGTATGGCGAAACAACCATGTATCTGTTCAAGAGCATTGCCCCAACGCAACCGAGGGAGCATATTCAAGCGCCATGAAATCACCATGAGGAGATCAAATGTCTAGTTCCGAGACTGTTCTCGGCGTGCCTGGAGGGGACCACCAGTATTGCTAGAAGTGAACCAGCCTTTGCTGGACGTTATGTGCCAATGCTACAGCGTCAAGGCACGGCAAGGGAGAGTCAGCTTTCGTTCTTCGGGATATCGAACATATACTGAGATCCAGTCAGAAGCCAAGACTCGTGCTTCGCGAGCATTAAAGAGGCACAAAAGGATCGACCCAGTACGAATGCTTGTCTAGCACAATTGTACTTCGCCTCCGTCTCTTTCGATCGAAGTTTTCTTGGGTTGGCTTCTATTACCTCATTAATTGGCTTAGCTACCTTAGTTAGACTAACAGAGAGCTCACACAGAGTACATAGGGTAGGAACATAGATTAAGTCTCACCTTGCACRTGTACACGGAAGGAATGACGGTACATGGAAGAAATCACGGAACTACGGAAAGAAAGAAGCGGCTGAATGGGAGGTAGCGACACTCAAGAGCTGCCAAAGCAACGCAATGCAGCAACAGTGTCACAGTCACTGTAGCATTTCTACCTCACGGAGACTCGGCGAGTGAACATGAAAAAAGCTTGAAACGGTCTGGATAGAAACTTGAGCACGTTGGTTCGATTTCTAATAAGACCGTTATGTTGGGAGCCTGATTGACAACTTGCATCCATTGCAGAATCAAGATCTAGTCAAAGAGAACTGTACATTCACATCCCCAGAAACAACCGCTACGCACTGCTAGCCACTCGGAGAATGTCCAACCTGTTCTCATTAGCCACCAAGGCTTGTAGACGCCACGACAAGGCTTGCCATACCTAAAGTAAAAGTCATACTAGTAGCATGTACCGACAACGCTGCAAAAGTTACAGCAGGTACGTCCATCCTTGCAGTCGACTACCAATTGTTAGTAGAGCCCGTGAGTAAGGACACAATCGTAAGCTACGTAYTGTGGCTGCAAAGTGTGAAGCGGCTAAAGATGTTGGAGAATCCGATCGCCACGCCGTCTGCGACGGCTTCTTGAGGGGCGGCGTGGGCGCCGAGTGCGAGGCACAAGGCGGCGCTGATGATACCATGGGCGAACTTCATGATGGGGAAGTGTTCGAAAAGGATTCGTTGGAGCGTTGGATATTCGTTGGAGCGGTGGATATTCGTTGGAGCGGTAGATACTCGTTGGACGAGGTCGGCTTCGAGAGAGGCGGGAGGAAGTTGTTATATAGCTATTCCCTCTCACCGCGTCGGTGTAGCGCTACATGCTTCATCGTTGTCGTCGTCCTGGTTGCTGTCACATCATACTCTTACGATTGCGGGCTATGTCAGAAGACACTCATGGTTATACCCAGACAATCTTCGTGTACAGGAGTATGGCCCGCATACAGGACCCACGCTAAGAAGACAGGGAGATTTTTCATCCAATATGCGTACTCCATTCTTTCGACAATTGACGCGGGATTGGATCAGACTTCCCGCTCAGATTCCCGTATGCGCGTCTAGGCCTGTAGGCAATCTTCGTGTATAGAGCGGGAACCAGGGATCGGGGGAATTGACTAAGGATGTAGAGGTCGGTGCACCAAGGGGCACTCAACCAGCAATCAGTGCCAACCACTCGAGATAGATGGTCTACCAGTAATCACCTCGTAGGATACGGGGCTTCCGCGGCTAACGTACCTGCACGAGCATGACCCCATGTTATACTTTGAACGAGGCCGTGCGCGGGCATGTTCATCTTCTTCGTACGGTCGTATATAACAGCCGTCCAAAGTGAATCTCCAATCCTATCCTTTTGCAGGTTGTACGGTGAGTCCGCGGAACGTGAATCCGAGTTGCGGCAGCGAGCGGACACTTACGATTGCGGCCAATCGACCAGTTCTCCGACGAGCCCTATTGCGAAGAGAGCCCAAAAACGGTGCGAAAACCCCATGCCTAAGAGCGCCGCTTGCAAGGGCTCTAATTTCGTCGCTGAGTTTCCAGAGGGACTTTGTTTATTAACTGCTTCTTAATCTACGTGTATTGTCGATAGCGTTACTGTTTTGTGAGTTTTGAGGCCCTGTTATACAACGACCCGCCCTTGGTTCGAGTGGCTAGTATTTTGTCCGAGAGCGTATCAATACGCCGCAAAAGGGAACCAGTCTTGTGAGCGTGCATACAAGGCCGCGGTTAGTTGAGTTGTTCGAAAAAACTGCAGATTTACTCACGTACGAAAAAACACCTCCACCCCATACTAGCGAGACTGGCTATGTACGGAAAGCCGCCTTTTAGCGTAAGAACGTCCGTGCCCTAACCATCCCAAGTGTAGGTGACTGCTACTAGACTACAGGGTGGTTGCTGGTAGATTGTCCCGTGCACCAAGCTCGTATACTTCGGCTTCTGGGGTGAACTCGTATGCGCTTGTAAAGAATCAGGCAGTGCAGAAGGAAGGTGTTTAGGCACTAGACCAAGGTGTTAGTAGCTCTAGACACTTGCTTGCGCCCGCATTTTGGAGCTGTGGAGTGTGCGGTTGGCAGAAGTTGCGGAGTGCGGTTGCCAAGTGTTAGAAGCTACCGCAGCCAAGCCTAAGCTACGTACAGTTTTTCAGGTTGAGATGAGCAGCGCGGCACCCCTGTCCAATCCTGGTCTCTCAATCAAATCTCATGAAAGTTGTCATCAATCCAGAATCAAAACGGCGACCAGGGTGCTGCGCGCTACTTAACTCAACTTGAAGGACTGTAATAGATGCGTCTGTTTAACTCTATGCAAACAGGGATGGTGGGCGGATGAAACCCGGCTGTAGGCAGCGTGAAAGGGCGTGTTGATTGATGAAGAGGCGAGAGCTGGTAACTCGCAGGGATTTACCCTCTTACAGTACGCACTGACCCATTTCCTAGGTACATACCGTGAGGTACTGTAGGCACCTGGGTAAGGTACATGTACCCCGCCTGTTTCGGCATTTGCTAACCCACATCACATCACTTTAGCCGCTGCATCGGCCTTTGAACAAACATGCATATGCCTTCAGCATGACGGTATAGGTAGCTCTTTCTTACATCCTTGCTTTCCTCAGACATTGCCTCCTACTCGGCGAGCCCTCAAGCAAACGCAGAACAMCAGCTGAAATCATGGCACCACTCAACGTGTGCATGGTAGGGACCGGCGAGTACACAACTGGATATGTAGGCGGTTCAGCTTCCGGCTCAGACAAGAAGGTCGGCGTCGTTGGCCTGACACTGTTCGACCTGAGAAGACGCGGCAAAGTGGGAAGTCTCTCAATGGTAGGAACCTCTGGGAACAAATTCCCTGGAATTCGCGCACATCTGCAGAAGAACATCACCGAAGCATGTAAGTAAAGTAGCAACCTCCCAAAACCTCTCACTCCACAGGAAACAAGCTAACCCAACTCCATCAACACAGACAACGGCCTAGACACCAGCTTCGAATCCTATCCCGGAAACGAAGAACGCGATCCAGAAGCCTACAAAAAAGCAATCGATGCCCTCAGTCCCGGAGATGCAATCACAATCTTCACCCCCGACCCCACACACTATCCCATCGCCCTCTAWGCCATCCAACGCAAAATCCACGTCATGATCACCAAACCCGCCGTCAAACTCCTCTCTGAACATCAACATCTCCTCTCCGAAGCCCGCAAAAATAATGTCTTCGTCTACATTGAGCATCACAAGCGCTTCGATCCCGCATACGCAGATGCTCGGAATCGCGCCGTGAAGGGAAGTCTTGGGGAGTTTAATTACTTTTACTCGTACATGTCTCAACCGAAATCCCAATTGCAGACTTTCTCCGCTTGGTATGTTGTGATATCCAATATATATGGCATTCCAATAAATCTGACGGAAGCAGGGCCGGCAAGGACAGTGACATATCCTACTACCTCAACTCTCACCACATAGATGTCTGCGAGAGCATGGTGCCGACTTATCGTCCGGTTCGCGTCATGGCTTCCGCTTCCACGGGTACAGCTACAGATCTCGGATGTGTGGCTGAGACGGAAGACACCATCACTCTCCTCGTGGACTGGGTGAAGAAGGACGGCAGCGGGAGAAGAGCCACAGGAGTGTATACCGCGAGTTGGACAGCTCCTCAGAAAGCAGGCGTCCATTCCAACCAGTATTTCCACTACATGGGCAGCAAAGGCGAGATTCGAGTCAACCAGGCGAAGCGCGGGTATGAGGTTACGGAGGATGAAGACGGATTGACGTATGGGAATCTTCCAACTTGAGCCGATGTTTCCGAAGAAACGCTAACTTTTTTCGCTCCTCCAGACACTACAACCCCTTCTACATGAAGTATGCTCCCGACGAAGAAGGCAACTTTGCAGGCCAAGGCGGCTATGGATACGTCAGCTTCGAAAAATTTGTAGACGGTTGCCAAGCATTAAAGGAGGGGAGAGTCTCGCTCGATGACCTTGACAACAGAGGCCTGCCAACATTGAAGAACACAATTGCAACAGGCGCAATTCTCGAAGCTGGACGCGTGAGTTTGGATCAGAAGCGACCTGTTGAGATTGTTGAGAAGGAGGGGGTTTGGAGTTTGCAGTAGGCTTCACACATGGATGTGATCCGATAATATAAATGATTGACAAACAACCCGCGATGCTGTGGTATCTAGCAGTGTCTTCAACAAAAAGGTAAGACCATTGCACGAAAGAGAGAAACTGCACAAGGCAATGAGACCAATTCCTCCTTTTTCATTGTCGAAGTTCTAGGGAAGAAATGGAAGGCTCGAAATGTTTGTTGAATTTGTGAATCTCGAATCAGCTTTTGACAGCTTCTGCGATCTCGGAAGTTGAGGAAGGCTTCTCGCCTTTGACGGCTTCCGAGTTGTCGGCGGCGAGGGAAGACTTCTCGTTTTTGACAGCGTCTGCGGTATTGGAAGCGGAAGTCTTCTCTGCTGTAACGGCTTCTGCGGTGTTGGGAGTGGAGGAAGTATTCTCGCTTTTGACGGCTTCTGCGGGTCTAGCAGCCGATGAGGGCTTCTCGCTTTTGACAGTGTCTGCGCTGTTGGAAGCGGAGGAAAGCTTCTCGGTCTTGACAGCTTCTACGGTGTTGGAAGCGGAAGAAGGCGTCTCGCTTTTGACATCTTCAGCGGTATTCGGAGCTAGGGGTGACTTCTCGCTTTTGCCGGCTTTTGCGGTGTTCGGAGCGGAGGAGGGCTTCTCATTCTTGACGGTGTCTGCGGTATCTGCGGCATTCGAAGCTGAGGATGGCTTCTCGCTTTTGCCAGCTTCTGCGGTGTTTGAAGCGGAAGAGGGCTTCTCGCCTTTGACGGCTTCTGCGGTCTCGGAAGCTGGGGAGGGTTTCTCAGCAGCCGGAGAAGGTTTCCCTGGTGTTGGCTGCTTTTCTTTCGTGTGGCCGTTCGTTTGAGGCGGCTAGGAGAGCTGAGGTCAGACACAATCTTCATACATAATCTCCAAGAGGTGATGGCAGGTAGATCGCAGGGAGAGCCCTGGAAGCACTTCATCGCACCTTATCAATGGGAGAGGAAACTTACGGATGTTTTCTTTTCGACCGCTGGTTCGGGAGCAGGAGCAGCCTTCGTCTCAAGGACCTTCGCTTCTGACTCGGGCTCGGGCTCGAGCTGTGGCTCTGACTTGGACTCTGGCTTAGCAATTTCCTGCTTGGATGTTTCCTCAGTCTGCTCTGCTGCCGGAGACTGCAACAAACGTGTCAGTATAATCTCCAAGTGGGTGTAACTTGTTAGCCATCCAGACACGTCTCCGCTTATAACGTCTACTGCCGTCGCGGAGAGATGGAGGAAAACAGGCCATGGGAGACAGGTGAAGATGAACACACCTCTTCCTGAACAATCGAAGGTTCCTCAATAGCAGTAGTGTCCCCAGAGGGCTCCACCACAGCATCCTTCGAAGCGGTCTTTACTCCTTTTGGGTGGCCGTTCGGCTTGGTACGTTGTGGGAGTTGTTTTGGGGCTGCTGGCTCCGCCTTCTGGGTTTTGTTAGATGATGCGGCGGTTGGTCGTGTCATGCGCTCCAAGAAACTCGAATCGACAGGGCCTGAACGTTTTGTTGCAGAGTTCTGTGAGCCACGTGAATCGGGACGACCCAGTGATTGGCGTGGTGCAGGTTTTGATGAAGCGGCAGCAGTCTTGGGCTTTGTCGTAGGTTTTGGGATGGCAGGAGCAGCAGTAGCCTAAGTGCAGGAGCGTTAGTGACAATTCGTCTTTCTACCAGAACTTTGATTTTGATACGTCCAGACCCTCGCTCTCGGCAGAGTGGGCTTTCGCGGGGAAAAGCGCCGCGGTAAAGCAACGTCAGAAAATCATGAGGGCGTACTTACAGGCTCGTATTTGGCGCGAGAAGCTGCTGTAGGCGCGGTCAATCGTGAGACGTCCGCAGTTTTGGTAACCTCTCTGGGTTTGGGTTTGGGAGCAGCCTTGCCTGGAAGTAAAGAGCAGAAGGTTAGCTATGTTCTCGGTTTTATGGGCGTGAAGAGACCCCCGCGTGATCAATATCCTTCAATCCCTGCGTGGGATGTATGTGTTTTGCTGTACTTACTAGAAGCGCTCGCTTTCTCAGCTGCTGCTGCCCGAGCTACTGATGCCGCGGTCGGTGCAGTAAGAGAGGCACGGGGTGGCTTTTTCGCTGCTGGAGCCTACAAAAAAAGTAACAGAGTCAGCGGTGTCTCGCTCAAAACACTCCAGCTACTCTCTCCGGCCTAGGCGGCCCACATGACAGAGGTCTCTCCATTGAACAGTCTCTTCCACTCCATTCTTGAGATGCCTTTTCGCCTTCACTGTACTTACAGAAGTAGGTTGTGAGGCCCCAGTGGAAGATGGAGACACAGGTGTCTTGGATTGGCTGGCGGGCGATTTGAGTGAGTTCGAGGTGGACTTGCTCGTGTCCTTGGTTGTGATTCCTGGCGGTTTGCCATTGGTATTGGCGGTAGAACGGGTAACGGCAGGTGATGTCTTTGCAGTCTTCTTCGCCTGTGACTTGCGCAGATCCTCCGCGCCTGCCAGTGCTTTCCCTCCACTCACAGCCTCTTCACTGGCGGGATCCGCGGGTTTCATCTTTGCAGGCTCCTCCTCTGCGCCCGTGACCGGCTTGTCGGGGTTGCTAGCGGGCTTGTCCGTCTTGCTTGTGCGCAGCGGGTTCTCCACCTCTACCAACGGCGTGGGTGCCGCTGATTCAATGGCGGATTCCGGGATGGTCTCTCCCACTGAGGAATCTTCATTTCGCCGTGCCTGCTCGGAGAGGATGGTCTCGCGTAGGGCTCCCGCAGCCACGCCGTCTTTATTGTCGCTGAAGCTGGCTCGGCGGAGACCTTTGCTACTCTCTCGGTGATGCTCCGAGGCTGTGTTCTGGCTGACATTCCCAGCACTTCCCTCGGCGGCGCTGGACATGTTGAGGCGGGCCTCGACAGCAACGAAGCTGGATCGGATTCGCGAACGCGGAGGCAGTGGTKAGGGCGATTTCTCGTCCTCCTGTCTGCTCAGTAGGCCAGGGGATCTCCCGCGTGCGTCGGGGGAGTTTTCGGATGCTTTGTTTTCGAAGATGGATCGGAGGTTGCGGACGGCGGAGGATGATCTCTCGGGGGACATTTCTTTGAAGAGCATCACAGATCAGCGAACCATCTCTTGAGGGAGCGTCATTGCATGTTGGTGATGAGTTCGGACAAAGTGCAATCGCACCGCCACGTCGTTTGATGCGTTTGATGAGAGCCAGGATAAACGTGGAGCGGTTTAGATCGTCTCTGACCTCTGGCACCGAGGACAGGGGGGACGCTCGAGCTAGCTGTCCATGGGTATACGCACAGCGGGCAGTGCGATATCACGGACAGAGGGCGGGGCGGAGGGGATGGGTACTCACACAGCTGTCTGATTTTCTGCATTGCGCCGGGTTCTGTCGTTTGTCGAAGCAGACTCGTGGGTCTTGAATCGTGCGCGATGATGCAAGGCAAGGTTCGCATGGAACATCAGTATCTCAGGGGCTTGCGGATCAATTTAGCTCGACAGCTAGAGACACTGTACCTTACTCTGTTTGCCGTAGTTACCTCTGTATAAGATGAACACATGCTCAAGTTTAATTCGTCTGTTGGGCATCGCTCGTCACATAACCTTGCAATTCCCTCGCTCAACCAGGGGAGTGACCGCTATGCCAATGGAAGCACTGCCGGCATATTCAGGACCGAGAGACGCGTCGAGCGCGTGTAGTGTCCACMAAATCGGCCGAAAACGTTGACCAGCAGAACGTGTACACCACGAGGCTGACGCGACTTTGACTGTCGTTTTCATTTTCATTGATATACTAATGTCGGCCGCATGCTTCGAAGCCCTTCCCCCTGCCATTCCAACCTGACAGCCTGTTGGCAACATTACTGACGTACCGCATCTCACTCGCTGGACTTTCAATAGATTTGCGGTCCTGATGATACCTCCACATCGCAGTATAAGGTGAATAACTCCTCTCCAAGCGATCTGCCAATCCGGGTCGACCTGAAGCTCCTTTGACACCCTCGCGCAACATCCTCAAAATCGATTCCTTCGGCCTCTGATCATCAAAGCTCCGCCCTCCTCGAATGATGCCACAGTTTTGATCTTCCTCGCACTCACCACCGGCTTTGCCTTTTGTCTCCTGCATGACAACCGCAAGGACCAGCCGTGGATCGACTTCGCTCTCCCTCGCAACCTGGAGGATCCCTTCTTYGACGTAATGTTGAATATAGGTGTCGCCTCCATTACTGGATAGCACTTGCTCTCGATTCAGGTCCCATAGGTGGTTCCACGATAGCCACTCGTTAGGACTAGGGTAGCTGCTGATGTAGCACTGGTAGCCATCACGCGGCATCGGTAGCTTTGTGCCACCGGGTAGACGGATTTGTGCCCAGTTCACATCGCTTGAAGACTGCAAGTCAGAACGAATATCTTGCAGGACCGGTGAAAAGTGGGCTGCGGAGCTTGCGGCCAATATTGAAAGGATCAGGACCTCGGAAGGGAGCATCATAGTATCTCGTGAGATCTGTTGATGCTACGGGAAATGATGATTAGTGATGAGCGCCTGTCTGCCGAGAAGTTCCCACGTGTTCGCTCATTGGGATTTAGACATGATGGAGAGATGGGAAAGAAGAAGAGAGACGCCAAGTAAGTAAGTGAGCCTGTCCAATGGCGTGATTGAGCTGCGGCCTCTCGCTCGGCGAAGGATGAAGGAACATTCAATCATCAGAGATTTGAAGAACATCTCCTGCCCGATCGCTAGGCGCTTCACCGGCTGTGACCTCAGTGCAACCTCTTGAGTTTTGCATGCGGCATTTTGAACACGAAGGAGAGGCGCAGCTTGCGGGAGGATCGTATTCGATCACGCGCCGGCGGCATATGCAAAGCATGTTTCTGCACCATGTCGGAACAGCGCGTGTGTTTCACACAACGTGCGGTATGTATCTCACCTCTCCTCGAGGATACCAGACATTTGCAGGTTGTGTGACGGTGAAGAAGAAAGTACTAACGGCATGTGCTTAAGCAGACTTCCAAGGTGGTCGGCAGATGAGACATTCTGTGGCGATCATGGCGTCACCCCACAAGCGGCCTCTTTCTCCATTTGGGTCACGAGCGAGGCGCCGTGGGAACCAGTTCGCCGCCAGCAGTGGAGTCACCAGTCTTCCCGCGGCGCGTACCTGATATGTAACCTCGTAGCCCTGCTGACATAGACTGCATTCTTTCGATGACATTCTTCCTGCGCAGTGCGTAAGTCGAGACCTTCTTTCTCTCATCCTTCATCAGCCTCAGCACAACCTTTCCTCACGCACTCCCAACCTCATCGTCAACATCCGACTTGGAAGGCAACAGATAGAGAAACTACCCACATCAAACATCATGGCAGCCGCCGAGTACTACTCAGGTGGTCAAACTCCACCTTCGCGACCCCAGCTCAATACCTATGCCACTCCCCCATACCCGATGTCCGATGCACCACCTCCATATTCCGTACTTGCAGAATCAAGGCCACACTCTCAGCCTCCTCCTGCAAGACATACCTCCGACATATATCGACCATATCCTCCGAGCAACCCTCAATACATCCCCGAAAAGCAATCGAGACCGCCACCTCAGAGCTCGCAATACGGAGGATCGTACAACCCTCCAAAACAATCATTTGGAGGATCATACCATCAACAACAGTCTGGCTACCTTCAGCCTCCCGGTCCGTCCGCGTATAACAATCAAGGATATACATCGAATCCAAATTATAGCGTACAGCAACCAGCAAAACATGCACACTTTCGGGATGATCGAAGCCGCGATAGAAGTCGGAGTCGGAGTCGTGGCGACAGAGATTTGGACCGGGAGCGAGACCGGAATCGACGTCACAGAAATCACAGGCCAGATTCTCACCATCGATCAGACTCGTACAAACAGGATGCTGGCAAGAAGAAGTCGAGCAGTGCAAACACATTCATAGGAGCAGGAGGTGGTGCTCTTATCGGAGATGCGATCTTCCCTGGGCTCGGCACTATTGGTGGAGCCATTTTGGGTGGACTTGGAGGTCACAAAGTCAGGTATGTTGAGTTCTGAAAGACAGGAAGAGATCGCATTTGCTAACATTTTCCGTTGCAGCAAGGACAAGGAAAAGGAAAGTCGAGGATATGGCAGCTCCAATCGATCACGAGGAAGATCATACTCGAACGATGCGGATTACTACTATGCGGATGACCATCGGAGGGGAAGAAAGTATTGAAGCACAGCTGTGCTGGCGAGTGCTACGATTAACGAGACCATTTAACGATGTAATCTGAGAGATGTATAAGAAATCAAGATCCAACACGAACAAACATGAGTACGATTACAACACACTCTCAAAGTCAACTGTATTGGCATTCATCTTGTGACCACGGTTTGCCTGTTAGCGTAGGCATGGCTGTCATGGCTCATCATCATTCCTTGTTGGCAGCTTCGTTGTAAAAGACGGACAGTCTCGTATTGAAGCACATGTTTACGCTATTGGTTGTCATCCATGAAGCCGCTGCAAGTCATCGTTCTCGCACCATGCACGCATGCGGGGCAATCATTGGATCGCATCCCACTTGTGCCAAATCATCCCCATCTCTGGAACCGACACGAAGCCTTTGAGCAATCTTTCCCAGCTGACCTTCCTTCATCCGTCACCTCCGAGCAGAAAGTCTGCAAAGTGTGTATAAATTACAACCCTCCAACAGTCGCAGTCGCATTCATCAACCTCGGACGCCACTAAGCGAAACGCCACTTCCAAACGCGCGAGACAAAGACCACGACGATCCATTCCTCGCGATTACCAACCCCTACACCACCGACAACCCCGCCGACACGCCGACCTCACTCCCGCGATTCCATCTGAGACAAAGAAATCGCAAACCCCTCCCTTCGCGTTTCCCTCCACTCCCGGGAGTCATCCCACTTCGCCACGCACCTTTAAACACGCCGTGATCCATCGCGATCACAGCGAGGTGTAGTTGTCGGAGTCACCGGGAGACAGAGAGTCCTCGGTGTCAACCGCTGCAGCTCATGAGCAGCCATCTGTGGAAAGCCTTCTATGAAGACGATGTCGACACCTTTCGGCAGCTGTTGGAGACCGCGGCCAACAATGGTCGGCCTCACGCATCAAGAGCTGGCGGAGGAGGAGGGCCGGCGCATCATATTGGAAGCTTTGGGGGAGGAGTCTCAGGTAGTCCAGGCACTTTTGGAAGCTCCCCATCGATGAGGAATCGCAGGCCGAATAACCATGCGGGATTCGTTGTATCGAAAGCTGAGATGAATTCGAGGGATGCTCTGGGCATGACCCTTTTACACCATGTTGCTTCGTCTACGTCGGAGAATGCTGTGGGGTTTGCGACTGCTTTGATCGAGCATCCATATACGGATCTCTATGTTCAGGATTTGGAGAACTCGTGGACTGCGCTGCATCGCGCATTCTACTTTGGCAATATCACTATTGCTAGGGTTATTCTGGAGCGGGACGCAGTGCGGGCAACTGGCTCTGTGAACCAGCTTGTGAAAGGTATGTATTTGCAATTTCACTATGCTATGCTGTCAAGTATTTCCTCTTGCGACGCTTTCTCTCAAGGCGGTCTTATGCATTGCTACTTGTTCGCTTCTGGAGTCGGAAGCTGACTTCTTCCAGTCAAGGACAAGGAGGGCCTTGGCCCACTCGATCTTTACGCTGCGACGATCAAAGACCGGACGCTCAGACCGGATGCTGGTGGTCGATCTAGATCTGGATCGATCGGAAGCGATGATGATCGTGCTGTTGGGGACAGTGGCGACCTCGAACAGCCAGCCTCCCGTATTCGTTTCCTAGAGCTCAACAGTGATCAAGTGTACTCTTTTGGAAGCAACAACAACAATAACCTGGGCTTGGGTGATCAGGATGATCGGCAGTTCCCCGAGCGTGTGAACATTCGACGACCCGAACATCTCATCAAGCGATTCTACGAAGAACATCTAGAGCGAGAGCAAGGGAAGTGGTCCGCCCACGATTTATCCTACCCGACCAAAACCACAGATGTATCGTCTCTGTGGGTTCAAGACATCCCCTGGATCGTTCGCTCTCGGCCCATCATAATCCAAGATGTACACATGTCGAAACTGCACTCTGCAGTTCTAACCACCGATCCGGAGTCGAACCTGTACATGTGCGGGCACGGAAAGGGTGGTCGGTTAGGAACAGGAGATGAACGCACCCGCTTCCACTACAGTTGTGTGGAAGGCGGATCTCTTGCAGGGAAGCGTGTAGCGAGCGTTGCTCTGGGTCAGAATCATTCGCTTGCCTTGACAGACCATGGAGAGGTCCATTCTTGGGGCAACAATGGTTACGGTCAGTTGGGATACGGCCTTCCAAAGATGAATACCGATGAGGATCCTATCAGTATGGTACCGCGCCAGATCTTTGGACCACTCAAGCGCGAGACTGTAATAGGCATTGCTGCTTCGCGGGTTCATTCCGTTGCGCACACATCTACTGGCTTATATGTCATGGGAAAGAATGACGGTCAGCTTGGAATCGTCGACTCCGATGCGCGATCCTTAGACATTCAGGTCACGCCGCGGAGAGTTGCAGCGTCCTTGTTCGCTGCGCCGATCGCAGCAGTGACCGCTATTGAACGGGCTACGGTGGCTCTCCTGGAGAATCACGACGTGTGGATATTTGCAAACTACGGCTATGCCAGAGTGCAGTTCCCTCTTGAGGGATTCAGCAACTACTTCTTGAAGCAGAGCTTCCTCGTCACGACTTACGACACTGCTCCGAACAAGATCAGCAAAATCACAGCACAAGGAGACAGTATTTGTGCCTTGTCGACTCGTGGTGAAATCTACACGCTTTCCATCAGCCAACGGCCTGAGAATCAGTCAAGTGCTTCCACTACCAATCCAGCGAAGATCAGAAGTGCGATAACAACGCCTCAGGTCATCTGGTCTCCTAAGAAGAGTAACATGGCCGCTCGAGATGTTGGTCTCGACATTGATGGCAGCATTATTTTGACAACGGAAGAAGGCAGCGTCTGGAAACGTACGAAGCGTGCAAAGATCAACGACGCTTCTGCTGGATCCGCTGCAGAGTACAAGCCAAAAGACTACAAATTCTCCCGTATCCCTGGTCTTACTCGGGTGCTAGCTGTTAGATCTTCAGGTCATGGCGCTTATGCAGCCGTCAGACAGGATTGCGATGTCATGAAGACACAAATTGTGGTAGAGGACCCGACAATGTGGAAAGACATGTTTCCCCTACTGTCTCTCGGGCGCCTGCTTAGCGGTCGCGCTGAAGAAGACGAGGACGACTCACGACCTCGATTCTGGCAGAGTTCGCAGAAGCCAAGCGAGCTCGCAAGATTGAAGAAGGCCATTCTCGGAAATGCAGACATTGATGCTGAACTCGCAAGGTTGTTTGACAACAATTATGCTGCATCAGGAGATAAGCACGATGCTTTCTTGGCCACGACAACTTGCGACATCAGGATTCCTGTGCATCGCTTCGTCTTAGCTGGCAGAAGTCGTGTGCTTCGGCGCGGTCTGCGCGATCTGTGTCCGACTAGTACCTTTACGATTCCGGATCTGGCACAATCGGAGCTCGATGGAGAGCGGCGCCTGGTTGTGACATTCACAGGGATCGATATCCTTACGATCCTCGACTTGGTAAGTCTTATTGTCTACATCTCGCAAAAATGCTTCCTTTGTCAGCCGTTCGGGCATTACTGACCCACTCATAGGCGTTGTACTTCTACACTGACTCCATCGTCGACTTCTGGAATTTCACACGCAGCGCCCCTAAAGTCGCATACAGCTATCGTCAGGTCCGCACAGAGCTTATGAAGATTGCTTCCAAGTTGGAGTTGGCCAAGCTGGAACCAGCCGTACGCCAGATGGTTGAGCCACGACCTTCTCTCAACGTGGACTTGCACGTTGCTTTCGACGATCCAGCTTTCTTCTATGACGGCGATATCATTGCACAGCTGGAAGATGACCAGATCAAGATGCACAGTGCCTTGGTATGTGCACGCTGTCCGTTCTTCGAAGGCATGTTCTTGGGTCGCGCAGGAGGTCGATGGCTTGCTGGCCGGGACACTGCGGAGAACATTGTTGTCGATCTCAAGCACATCAGCTCGAAGACATTCAAGCTTGTACTTCGCCACCTGTACTGCGACACTGGTGCTGAGCTATTCGACGATGTGGTCAGTGTCGTTGATGTTGATGACTTCTTGGAGACTGTCATTGATGTATTGGCCGCTGCAAACGAGCTCATGCTCGATCGTCTCTCCCAGATCTGCCAATCAATTGCTGGACGATTTGTGAACGCTCGCAACGTCTGCAGCTTACTGAACGCGATATCGCCAAGTTCGGTGGCCGAGTTCAAAGATGCGGGACTGGAATACCTCTGCCTCAATCTGGAAGCTATGCTACAAGGTCACTTTCTGAACGAGTTGGACGAAGACCTGCTGGAAGAGCTTGACGAAGTCGTGCGTGCCAACCAGCTGGCTTGTATGCCATTTGCGAAAAGCGGTCGTGCGGAGATGCTACTGCATGAGCGTCACCCAGAGCTCGCTTCTGTGATCGACCGCAACAGACAAGCCAAGATCGACTCGGTCGTATTGCGGACGAAGTTCAGCGACATGGCCATCGTCGCACCAGGTTCGCTAGGAGATGACTTTTCTACGTCACCGATGCAGCAGAAATCACGCCGTCGTTCGTCGAACATTGTGAAAACTGATGCGGACAGACAGTTGCTGCGGGCCAAGGCATCTACAAAAGACATGATGTTCGACATGGACGAGGAGCTAGACCCCAATGCTTCACCACGAGAGTCACCAAGCATCAGACCGATGACGAGCCCTCGAGGTCAGGATCCTCTGTCTTCGACACCGATTGAAGATACATGGTACAGCTCGCGCGGGAAGGTTCTGACCTCCCCAAGACTGGCTGCTCAGTCGTCGACTCCCAGTGCTACMCCGAGGACTCCACGATCTCCTGAGATTGCCGGAAAGACTCCAAATTCTGGCAAGCCATGGACACTTACGCCACTGGCAGCACGCTCGTCCGGACTCAGGGACATCATGGCGCAGACTGCCTCCGGCCGAGAATCATCTCTTACTCAAGGCCTGGCCGCAGCCAACAGCTCGCTTTCGGACATCCCAGCACCGTTCAGCCTTCCCGCACCCAAGCTCTCACAAATGTCACAGAAAGATCGAAAGCGCATGCAGCATCTCCAACAATCCGCCAGCACGAGTCCCAAGGCAACTGTAGCACAATCAGCATCGCCTTCATTCTCATGGCAGACCGTCTCAGCGCAGAAGAAACCTGGGCTTAAAGATGTCCTTGAAAGCGAGGTATCCGCCGCCGCTGCAGCAGCCAAAACCAGATCAGCAAGCACCCCGCATCTTACAATGAGGCAGACAGTCTCAAACCCAAAGTCCCCGGCACCACCTCCAGCGAAGACAATGACTGGTCCGGGCTCACGCACCGTCTCCGAGAGCAAACCAGCAACATCTTCGGGCATTTCTCAATTCTCCAATAGCAAGCCAATCCCACATTCGATCCGCCATCAACCTCCTCCAGAACAGGTATTGGGATTGAGCATGTCCGAGATTGTGGCTCATCAGCTGGCAGAGAAAGACCTCATCAAGGAAGCCGCTGCGAAGAGGGATCTACAAGAAATTCAAGCTGAGCAGGAGTTTCAAATGTGGTGGGAGGCCGAGAGCGCGAGGGTGCAAGAAGCCGAGCAGAGAGCTGCGGCCGGTCCTGCAAAGGCGGCGAAGAAACCCAGACCCAGAGGTGGTCGAGGGAGAGGTGGCAAAGGGCGAGGTGGAGGCAAAGCTGTCGCAGGTGGCAGTGCTGAGACAGCTCAATGATAGAGATGAAATGCCAACTGCAAACTTGGTCACTTCTTGTACCAGTTATGTACCTTGTCCTTCTAGGGAATGATGTAAACTTCAAACAGGCCGCTCGATCTCAAACATCGTTCTCAGGTCGTCTTCATGCTCTCTGTCCTCCTCATGCTCTCTATCCTCCTCACGCTCCTCGCGRCACATTCCATCCAAAACAGTGCTTCGCAGGGAAAAGTGTATATCGAGCAAGGCCCACAGCCCCAGGGTGCGCAGAGCACCTCGCTTCAACAAGTGATCTTCAGCGACCAATAGGTCGCATGCCAAAACTTGGCCATTGTTGCAATGATCTATCGAAAGGATGTTCGCTGGCCTCGCAGATCTCGCCAGGAGACGGCAATGTGCCGTGTTGGAAGTAACTCCGAATGTGATTCTCGGTGCAATTACTGGTTGTGGTCTTGAGGCCATGTCCAGTGGAGTTCTGAGTCAATACCACGGCGCCCTTGAATCCCTTGGCCATCTTGATGGCGTTCCTCAAAGGAGTGGTCGGGTCAGCAGTGTTTCCGACAAACCTGTAAAGCGTGAATTCAGCGGTCAGTCCGTGGCCAAAATGTAACGATGCGACTTACAGGATAGGATGGCTGGTGTTGCCTTCCCACGGGCCAGTGAAACGATATCGTGGACGGATGCTGTAGCCCGTGCAAATGTTGATGTTGTTTATGAGCGTTCGCCCAAAGTAAGACGATTGGTCCTCGAGATGCTTGAGATGTTCCTCAAAGTCAGCCTCGCTCACTCCGCTTCGATCATTGCCGTCGGTGCATGTAATTCCCATTGCCGGTACGTTATTCGCGTGGACGAGACCATCGGCTGATGTCCACGTGGTACTGACACCCTCTGACTTGCTCGGTAAGAGCTGACATAAGTCGTTTCCCTTCTCCTTACAAGTCAACGCATTTTCAACAACGGCCAGAAAGCTAGCGAGCGATGGAAATTCGTCGATCGAGTTGTGACTATTCTGCCATCAGTATGCCCTTGAGTACTGCTCGCTCCACCAACTTACAGCGCGTCGTATATCGTTGCATCAATCTCGTCAAGTTTCTCGCGCGTAACCATACCTGGAAGCAGCATATATCTGTCAGCACATCAACCATGTCGATGGTTCTCAACAGAACTCACGTTTAGCGCTGGACAAAATATTCTGCACCCTGGCTTTGACGCCCTCTGCAGTGCTTGTGCCGGTTCGGTTCGCGAGGGCGCACCCGACTGAATTTTCCTGGTTCTTGAGGCCCACTCGCGCGCAATCTGAATAGAACTGGTCCATGGCCTTCTCGGTGTCGTCAAGCCGATGGTAGTCCAGACCTTCGATGTAATCATCCGCGTCCACGACCCCATCTGCAATCATTCGTTCCGTCTTGTTTGGATACATTGTGGCAAAGGTTGCCCCCAGAAAGGTTCCATAGGAGACGCCCCAGAACTGCAGCTTTTCCAGACCGGGGCGATACTTCCAGGATTCCCCGGGGGCCTTTTCGATACCGTGTTTACCATCTTTGGCCAACAGCTGTAAGCCTTGCTGCTCACGCCACCGCCCGTGAGCCTCCACCAACGCCATCACATCCTGAGCCACGCAATGTGAAGTCATATAGCTGAAGCGGAGATCAGTAATGTTAGCTTGTGTTTCGAGTATTGGAGAGCCAGCCGACAAAGTTTGAAACACGCAATGTACCAGCCATGACGTACCTCTTGATATCTGCCTGGCCATCGGACGGAGGCAAAGAGCACTTTTCGCCCTGCTCCTTTGCATCTTGCCACAAGTTCTGAAGGGTGTCTTTGGACTCATTGAACTTTGGGTCGTAATCCGGGCAATTCATCTGGGGTCTGCTGTGTCCAACTCCTCTTGGGTCAAAGGAGATGATGTCAAAATATAATCCGAGATCGTTGTCCTGCGTATCTGCAATCCTGCTCATTTCCTCGCCGGTTGGAGTCGACGAGATGTATCTGATACCAGATTCTCCTGGGCCACCGGGGTTGTACAGAATTGCGCCGCCGTACCTTGGCGAGGTGACGTTGGTATTGTTTGCGGCAGGCTGTCTGATCACAGCAAGACTGATGTTGTCCTTGACCGACTGATTCAAGTGGTCCATGGGCAGCTCCAATCTGGCACACTGGAATCCACCGTAGCAAGCCGTGTAATTCAAATCCGGTCCAGGAACAAGATCGTCCCAGTCGAACGTCGCCGCTACTTCCTTGTTACTCTCATTGAAGACAGGATCCAGTAAGCCGTCCAATCCAGTCTCCTCGGCAGCGCTCAGCGGCAAGTTCGCAACGCAAAGAACCGTCAAGACGACGAGTGCCAGCCGTCCGAATCCGTGGTACCGATTGRCTCTGTTGAGACCGGTGCCATGTTGATGCATATCCATATCGGATGATGAGCCTCAGTGAGACTGTTTTGATGCTGGGGATGTTGATGTTTGGGGATGGAAATGGGTATGTTCGCTGATTGATCTGTGATGGAAATGTAAGATCTGATGGTTGTGTTGTTGAGAGGAGGATGGTGGAGGATCACTTGCTGGAGGTAAGAAGGTTCTGTGGGATGGGTGAGGAAGGTGGTGCTTGGATGTTGCTGGGTAAGTACGAACATCTTGAGGAAGTGACGATATGATGTACCTGGATATTGGAGATATAGCAGCGACGCAAGAGCGATCTCGTTCAAGAAGCCATGGCTGCCCGGTTGCGGGCGTGCAGGTGGCTGTAGCCAAAAGTAACCCTTCATGTTTTTAATCCCTGCCTGGCAGTCACCAACCGGTTGACAAGGAAAAGACACGTATCTGCGGCATCGCAATGTCTGAATGGATTTTCCCTGTATCAATACGCTTCGCTCGCTTGTACATTGCCAATGTGCATCATTCGATCCGGTTCCGATTCATCGCCACGTTAAAAAATGTTGTCCCACCATCACTCATTCACATTTCCAATCCCAAAATGAGTGATGTCGAGCGAGGAAGGCCCTTCAATCATGCCAAAAAGGACAAAAATTGGCGTCCATCAATCCGTCCAGTCCCAAACAGTTTTGAGAAATCGTACCATATCGACCCGTTTGGTCTTCATCTCAACCATCCAAGGGTGTTTCGTAATATGCCAGGGAGTGGCTCGTCGGAGGGCATCTTTCTCAAGACTGTTCCCATTTCGTCAGTACATATATGTAGCAACAACGTCAATCCAGACATCAAGACTCACCAGCAATCAATGAAATACTTGAAATTATCGCTCCACGTCAGGTCGCTTTCGGGCTCGTCCTTGAGCTTGGGTATCGGTTGTCGAACAATGTATGTGAGGAGATCAATGAGGCCAGCTCGAGGTTGCATATCCGTGCCGTCGGCCGGGAAAGGGAAGCGATGCTGTGCGACCTCCAATAATGTGACACCCAGACTMCAAACGTCACTGGTAATTGTATAGCTCTGTCCAGTAATCCGCTCGGGCGCCATGTAATAGCTGGTTCCAATGAATGTATTTGCGTCACCTTTGGTACCGAACTCGCCGCTCACACCAAAGTCACAAAGCTTCACTTCTCCCTTTCGCGTCAGAAGAATATTGGACGGTTTAATGTCTCGATGGATGATCCGGTGACCGTGGAGATATGTCAGTCCATTTAGCACACCCTCTGCGACCTTTCCAAGCACCTTTTCGCCCGTTCTGCCACCGAGTTTCTTCACTTCACGGTAGACGCTGTCCAATGAGCCGCCCTCGCAAAATTCCATACTAATCCCAATCGTGCCAGCGGTATCGTCCATGAAAGCGCCATAATATTGGCAAATATGTGCGGACGCACACGACTTGTTGAACGAAAGCTCACGCACAATCTGTTTCTTGACATCCGGATTGGGATCTGTAGTGATGATCTAGCAGTGTGATTAGCATGCACCGTGTGAGTGGATACAACAGCAGAACTCACTTTCAAAGCGAATACTGTCTTGCCGCCCTTCAGCACGCATCTTGTTACTGCTCCACCGGCTCCTTCACCGAGACTCCCCAGCTCCACTATGCGGCCCTCCTTCTTTGCTGCCTTCCATCCCGAATCATCAAGATCTTCGACATCCAACGGTCGGCCCTTTTCCAAACTCAACTTCTCCAGATCCGGCAGTCCGCCCTGCATGCTGTCTCCCCGCTCCATGCCTATTGAGTGTGCCGAGCTGGAGCTATACATGGAACCTGTAGCAGAGCCGGGGTCCTTGTCGCTGCGCAACATCTCAACAAAGTTCAAAGCAGAGTAAGAGGATGTCGTGGAGACTGACCCATTCTGAGTTGTATTCCCAAAGCTATTCGTTCTACTGTGTGCAGAGTCTCCACTGCTACCCGTGCCTGCAGATAGTCCTGGTGCGGAGATTTGTAGAGGCGGCCCTCTCCGTCTGGCCTGACCCTCTTGTGGGGTGTGAGAAGTGCCCATGGGCGTTGCCAGACTCAGTTTCGGCGGTGCTTGTCGTGTGGGGATCGTGAGTGGAGGYATGTTCGAGTTGTCTGACATTGGCGGCGCAGCCGCACTGTTGACGGGCCGCTGGCTCGGTGATGACGGGATTGCCAGGCCGAGTCGCGGGACTCTACTGCCAGATTGTTGTCGTCCCGCTCCGGGAATGGGCGGGCGCAGCAGCGGCGCCGGGGAGGACATGACGACGCGATCTGCTTCGGCGGCGGCGAGGGAGGAGGAGCTGGGGTCGGCCACGGTGGGCAGAACGGTGCAGCGGCTGTCAAGAGGGCGCCGTGCTCCTCTTTGACAGCCAGCTGGCGCGTGGGAGGGAAAGTGGAGACCTGGAAGGCGGCACAGCCAGAGGTGGAGCTATTCGCTACCTACCCAAAGGTGTGGTGTGGTATTGATGGGGCCGGTGGGGTGCAGACCGGCAGGCAGATGCGGATACGATGACAATGAGCTTGTCCTGTTGGCAGCCAAGGATGAGACCGAGGATTATGGATAGATGGATGGATGCTGCTGACGGGAAGACGTGGTGTTTGCTACCCAGGCGATGGATAAGTTACGGTGGACGGCGTGGTTTCAAGGCCTGCCAATGACCTGTGCGGTGGGTTTGGGATGAAGTGGAGTGAAACGAGACGAAGCGGACGATGGATGTCAAAAGACGCGAAGGAGTCATCTACGGAGTACAACAACAACAACGACGACGACGACGACGACAACAACTCCGACCAAACACCACGCGGATTCAGGAGACACGCACTCTTCAAAGATTGGGTCTGCGGCTGCGTAGGGCTGTTGTGCATGTGCATGTGCGAGGTGCATCTCCCCGACGTCGACGGTACCGTCATGCCGCCCACGGGACGAATGTTGTCGTTGCGCTTACGAGGCTAGATTTGTTGCTCATCATTTGCAAGCGCCCAGTCAAAGTCCAGGGCTGCCGAATGGGCGTGCGCCGTTCAACGTGGACGGCATCCGCTGCGTGCCGTTTCGTCTCACATCTGCCACATGCTACGGGACATGCATCTCAAACATGGAAACCTGGCGCTGGCGCTGGCGCCACTCGATGGGCGTCCCGTCGCCCACCCGCCGCGAYGCTGTCTCGCAACTCGCGCCCATCCGACCAGGGTCATAGGGCTGGCCCGATGCCCCGCCTCAAGGCTCCAGCTCGTGGTGGAGCTGAGCTGTCATCGTCCCAACTTCCAAGGAACAAGACTGACGATATAGAATAATATACTTCCTCTTCGAAACATCAAAGGCAAGAACTTGGATTCATCTTCCTCGTGCTCGCTCCAACACTCAACACGGTGATCTTTGCTTGAAGATTCTCAGACTCCACACGATCGGTAATCGCCAGACTCTCCAGCAGCCTGTTATCCGTCGGTATCAGTCCTCCTCCAAGGATACTCCATCAAAAAGAGAGCAACATGCCGATCATTCCAGGTGACAACGATCAGGGTACACGGATCAAATAGAAGCTCCAAATGCACGAGCACTGACGTCAGCCAGCTATCAAAGCCAGCCTGCAGCAAGGCAAAGAGGCCGCCGATGCGAAGAAGCAGGATGGCAACGTCGCTTCAATCAACGATCACAAGGCCAACTTGGGTCCCCAGATGGCTGAGAACTTGGGAGAGCCTGCCAGCAAGGAAGAGCTCAAGAAGCGTGCTGAAGAGTTGAACAAGTAAACCAAGCACTGCAGTGCTTACAAACACGCATGTCCCAGCCATTCGTACACAGACAGCAAGAACATCACCAACAGAGAGAACATTCACGAGCGACTGCCTCATGTAAATCAATCAAAGTTTCATTCATTCACTACAGAAAGAGCTCACAAATTAGCCGCCCACTGCCAATACCAGTCACTCAAGCGAAGGATTTCCGCTTCCTCGCATTTTTGGTCTCGTTCAGAGCTCTTCTCTCGGCTGTGCGGGCACCTCTGGCGGCCTCACCTCGATCGATGACTACCACGCCTCCTCTAGGATCGTCTGGCTTAGCAGCCTCATACTCTCTCCGGAAGCGCGTCTGTTGCTCTTCTTCTTCCTCATCGTCATCCGAAGGGGTCGATCGTCGAGCACGCTTAGCTTTAGGCGGGCCATCAGGTGCTTTTCCGTCATCGCCTTCCTTACGCTGTAGTTCCGCGACCTCCTCATCAAGCTGCTCTTGACCTGCAACCATCTCCGCAAGCGCCTTTTGAAGCAGCGAAGAAACCTCCTGGAGGGCCTCCGCCCGTTTACCACCGGCAGTAGGACTCTTGCTAGCCTCCGCACGCGCCTTTTGAAGCAGCGAAGAAACCTCCTGGAGGGCCCCCGCCCGTTTACCACCGGCAGTAGGACTTTTGTTAGCCTCCGCCAGCTTCTGTTGGAGTTCTCTGTTTTCCGCTCTGCTCGTTAGGAGGTCGTTGTAGGTCTCTCCGAATCTGTCATTGGCTCGTTTCAGTTGTTCCGCGACCGCATCGGAATCGTCTTTGGATTTCTTGACGATTGATTCTAAGAGATCATTCCTCGCACGGAGCGTTTTAACTTCGCCATCCAAGTCATCGATTTCATACAGCAGTTCATTCTTTTCAGTCTCGAGTTCCTGCAGGTCTTTTGCACTGTCGCCGGGTCCCGCAGTTGAGCGACCTCCACTCTCCTTCCGGGACCTGGCATTAGCCTCAGCCGTCATGACATCTCCTTCTTGATTGTCAACGTCGCCGTTGTCGTCTCCGGTACCGTTGATATGAGCCTTGGCCTTACGAACGACGGCTTCAAGGTATGTGTTTCTCGCTTTAAGTTCGTGTTGGTCACCAATTCTAGCTTCCATATCCCGGAAGTTACGGAGGAGGTCATAGAGTGCATCGAGTCGATTTGCCTTGGCTTCGAACCCAGCATCACGACCGTTCCCCAGCGCCTCCGCGTTTTGCTGCTGCTCCCCTGAACCGGAGTATATTTCTTCCAGCTCTGCTCGCAACCCGGCGACTTGGCTCTGGAGTCGCGCTTCATTCTCGACCAGTTCCTGGATCATATCATTATCCATGTTCCGGGTAGTCTCAGCTTGGCCAAGGGAGCCACTTCCACGTTCTTCCGTTCCATCAACTTGAGCTTGAGCTTGAGTTGTAACATCTTCAAGCTGCTGCTGCAAAACCGCTACACGATCCTCCAGTTCCAGACGCTGCTCCTCGGCCTRATTCATCTCAATCTGCGCCACTTGCAACGCCGCAGAATTCTCCTGCTTTTGCAATTCCAATGCTGTCGTAGCTTGATTAAAGGCTTCCATGAGACGTTGGTGTCTAGCATCGGAAGCTCTGGACTCCTCGCTTGGTGACTTTCCAAGATTACTATCATATACGTAGTCATCATCCAAATCCATATCAAGGCCACCTTCTGGGATTTCCTCCTCGTCCACTCCACGCGAAACAGACTTGGACCTGGATCGAGAAGGTGATTGAGTGGTGCGTGTTCCTCCTCTCGGAGTACCTGAAGCTGTAGGTCCCGTTGTAGCAGCATTGGTACTTGGTCGCCTCGCATTCGATTCACGACGGATGTTGTCCCCATACCCTGACAGTTGTTTGAAAGGACCAGGATATGAGTCCTTGATGGCAGGAGTAGTGGCATTGCCTCTCGGACCATGGCGTGTAGGAGGGCGAGCACCACCGCCTGCTTTTTGAGGACGGATGCCGCGGACGTCAATTATTGGCTCTTCTTCAGGAACATCATCGGCTTTGTCGACTCTTGTAGGACGTCTGGGCTGGACTTTGGAAGATCTGTCTTTGGTAGCGGGAGTACTGCCTTTTGGAAGTGAATTCTCGCGAGGTCCACGAGTGGGTTCTTTACTGGGAGAGAAAAAGCCGTCTCGAATCCCGCGAGATTTTGAGGATGGAATGTATAGACGCGAAGGATCGTCCAGATCGATAGGGTCAGTGGCATTGTCGCCCACTGTGGGAAGTTGCATCGAGCGAACTTGTACGAGATTCGATGCCTGTGTAGTCGGATTAGAGGAATTCTCAACTCTGGCCGGGTGAATCAGTTCTGCTGGAGTTATGGGGTAAGAACTCATCGGCAGTGTCGCATTCAACTCGTGCTGCAACTGGGCACTTGCCATGGCGTTGTATCGATCATTACGAATCGTGTATGCAGAACTGGGAGGCGGCAGCGCAGGACTGACAAAAGCACTATATTCGGAAGTCGGATAGGGACTATCTGGGCCTATAGCGAATCCTGAGGCCCGTGAAGCAGTCGAGGTAGGTTCTTTTGAGAGTTTTCTTGGAGCCGGGCCGGTCTTCATGTTGCGGAGTCTCATGTTGATGGGCGGCTTTCTGGGTGCGCCGCGACGGGTGGTGGGTGATTTTGCCATGTTGGAAAGGGATGATTCTTTCTCTTCTTGATAATGAAACCAGACAGAATTACCAGTATTTGGTTGACAGACGAGGGAGCATCGTTATGTCTTGCACTTGGAGTCTCAAAGGAAAACAAATCTCTTTGTCACAACTTACCGGATGCGGAAGCACGGCGAATGCCAGTAAGATAATTCCTCTCTTTTTCCTTTGTGAGAAGGGGACGTGAAGCTGGGTTTCGGATGTTTGCAACTAGGATGTGCGTTGCAGAATGTTCGAATGATCGAATGATGTTCGTCTGTAGCCCATGGCTCGCCCCTGTTGCGATATGATGGTCTGAATGTCTGCTGGCCCTTCGAAGGCATGGGACGTACTAGCACCTCGAGAGCCTGCGAATATATCCTGTCCCTGTTGGTAAATCTGCCTGCTCCTCGATCGATCGTTAATGAAGGGTGAGCATAGAGTTGACGATATGTGATCGTTCTTAGGGTCAGGGTTGGGGTAAGCATAGCTCCCATTTCACCATGCAACGTCTTTCGCGCAGGTGATTCGCGAGCGAAATGGATTATACCTCGCCATTTTTTAATTTGGATGCCATAAGGAGGCCGTCATTTCCTCACACAGCGCCGTATTTGGGCATAAGATGTGATGTGCTCAAAAACGAAGAGCAGCAGCCACACGCCCAACGCATCATTTCACATTCCTGAAGCCGTCAACGGTAGATCTAGGGTTCCTGCATACCATTTCAAGGCATACAGCGTCTTCGCACAACTGGACTACACCCATATAAATGGTATGGGATTTGGATATGCCCGGGAGACAGTTATGGTGCTCAAAACTGACGGGAAGCGAGGAGRTCCGGTCGCTGTCCTCTGACGAGCTGTGATTCCGATACGGCAGCACGCAAGATCTGACCCGGCATCGAGCTTTCCGGGAGATTTCGCGAAGCCCGGCAGTGCTGGCGGTTTGATGAACGGATCTTTCCAAGTCAGTGTAGTCTCCTGACTCCTGACGCATCGTAGTAGAATGACTAGTGAACAGATCAATGTTCTTCCCATGGCACAGTTGTATTGGCTAGGAACACGCCAAGCCATAGCTCTAGACGTTATGTTCTACTCCGATGCGTCAAGACGCTGCGAACACTGAAAGTCCGGGTTGTAGCAGATCAGTCAGCCTGAGACTTGCTACAGGTGAATGCAACCTGTTGTTGGGAGCTACTCAATCAGGAACTATCTTCGAGGTGATCGGGTCTGTATTATTATTTTCATCATGTTAGCAAGCATACATTGGCCCTGCTTCTGCTTGACGCTTGGCATGCCATGCCCGGTCGTACGTCCAGAAATCCAGCCAAGACCTTGTGACGGTGGTGACCTCGTACGTATGTGCGAGTGTCTCGGCGCGGCGTCCCCAAGTAGCACAAGCACGCCATATCCCTCCGCAAAGCGATATGCCGAGAATCTCCTATACATTGACAATCTCCGCCAGCCTGCATTGATTGCAAAGCGCGGCGTTCATCCGTAGGAGCCGATGTCCACGCAACTGGGCTTGGTCATGCTGACAGCCTGGGGCCGCCGTTCCGCTCTCACATTCCTGCTCGTGACGCTAACCGCTGGACAATTCCACTCCGCGGGAGCTTCGCAGGTGGTAAAAGCCAAGGTGGCTCAGAAGAGTGCACATGTGCAAGGCAACCATAACGCCCACGTGCTGGGCTTTGCACTCAATCTGTCGTTACTACGCTGCGCCGAGACTTGCCCATAGGAAATTGGGGCAAGGATGTGCTGGGCTGACGCGCGTTTCGTCTATTCCAAGCGATCTCGTGCCCAGCCTCAACTTGGCAAGGTCCAAGGCCAAGAGCACAGAGATGGGGTACGAAGCAGGCGAGACCGCCAAGTGCGCTGGTTCCGAGGGATGGTGCAAGGTGGCGTATCGGCTAGGGCAGACTGTTGTGCCATATTTTCTTGGCTCGCAGGGTCCGTGCTGACGTCGAGCCTTGCTTTTGAGGGCTTTGTCTGCTTCGTTTGCCGTCCGAGGGCAGCCTGAGAGCGTTTGAGAGGTTCAAGTTTGTCTTCAAATTCCGTCAAATTACAAGCAGGAAGGAACGAGCGGTTTGGGGAAAGAGCGAAGTTGATGAGCGCGAATGAATGTCATGAGAAGCGGGAACGCCCGGTCGTCAGAAGCGATCTGCTTGTTCAATTATTGTGCCCACGTTCACTCTCCCACTCTCCTGTGTGGGCATTAAAGGAAAGACTCTCCTTCGCATACGGAGGATAGCGCACTCGATACGTCTCGTTCTCCGCTTGCAGGTGGGCGGCGCTGCAATGTTATCTCCTCACCGCGATGATCCAAGTGGAAGGTCAACGAGGCCAAGCCGCTATAAACGACGCCAAGCAGCATGGAGCGGAACAGCGAGTAGCAGTGCCTTTTCCCTTTCCTGCCCGGCCCTTGCGACATAAGAGTGTTTCCCCCGCTCTAACAGCTCTGCCAAGTTTTTGGCTCTTTTGCTCTTGTCGCCTACCCCCATTGTCCTCTCACACCTCTACTGCTGAGGACCTTTTGGACGTTTTTGATTAAGAATATCTGTACCGACAGACGGATTCCGTACCTCCTGCGTCAAATTTTACATCGAACCTTCCAATTCGGCAACTCCGGTTGTCTCGCGCGCTTTTTGTTGACGGCTTACGCTTGATCTACCATCACTACGAACAATCCGCCAAGACAGCCCTTTCAATCCGCTGCCAAGCACCCATCTTCTTCTTCGAATGGAGGGAGTTCAGACAGTCGCACAGGCCGTGCAGGCAGCGACGCAACAAGCAGCTCAGGCCGCCGCGTCGCCGCCCGTTCAGGCACCTCAGACGACGTCCACCTCGACCATCGACAACCTGACCTGCCAGTGGCAAGGCTGCGGCGAACGATGCGAGAACCCCGAAGCGCTTTATGTGAGTAACGACGCCCGCGCATATATCCTTCAAATGGTACCGTTCTGACAGTATTGCTGCAGGACCACGTGTGCGAACGCCATGTTGGGCGTAAGAGCACCAACAACCTCAACCTCACATGCCAATGGGGTGCATGTCGCACAACCACCGTCAAGCGCGATCACATCACCTCCCACATTCGCGTCCACGTCCCGCTCAAGCCGCATAAGTGTGACTTCTGCGGCAAGGCTTTCAAGCGGCCTCAGGATCTCAAGAAGCATGTCAAGACACACGCGGACGACAGCGTATTGATGAACTCGCCACATCAAGGACAGAATGGTCGCGCTTCGAGCATTGGACAACAGAACGGCAAGCGTAAGCCTCTTCAATTTACGGCCAAAGTATGCACCTCGCTAATACAATCAACCAGCCTCCTACTATGGCGGTGCACAAGATAATGGCATGAACAACCCATATCCATACCAAGCTGGCATGGTCAATGGTGCCAATGGAGGCTTTCACCCGCAGCCTGCGGGCAACGGCCAGTACGCTGGCTACGGATCGGTCAGCTACCCGAACAACTCCGCAATGGCAGACATACAAAGCATGGACACCCGTCGACGCGCCATCGAGGCGCTTAATGACTTTCTTGGCGACATCAAGCGACGCGCCATCGACCCCAGCAGCTATTACGACGTTGGTCACAGACTCCAAGGCAACGCCCTCCCTCTTCCCGTCCAGTCCGGCGCCGGCTACAATACCGGATACAACAACAGCGGCTACACTGGAGGGGGAGGAGGCAATTTCRCTGCTGCCTCGCTGCTCGAATCCTTCAACCACGGAGGCAGCATGGGAGGCGGAGGTGGAGGCCAAGGCGGCGTTGCCACCCAAGGTTACTCGCTCCCCCTCCCCAACGCGCGTACCAAGAACGACCTTCAGGACATCGACCGCTTCCTCGAGCAGCTCCAGGCCACCGTCTACGAAACCAGCAAGGGCTACGAGAGTGGCAGCCACGCAGCTGCTGCAGGCATTCAGCAGCCCGGGTTGCACACCCATTTCGCCGGCGAGTTCGGAATAGGCCACGGCGGTCAGTACCGTTCAAGTCACAGCCCACCCAATTTCCAGAACCACCTCAGCAGCGGTGGTATGGGCATTGGCGCCTTGAGCACTGGCTCGAGCATGCACAACGCCACATCCTCTGCCTCTGCGCTTGACACCCCAGCGCTCACCCCATCTTCCGTATCGTCGTATACAAGCGCAGGCCACTCACCCATGAGCAGCCACAGCAGGGCCAGTTTTGGTAGCGGCAGTGGACACAACATGTACCCCAGTCTGCCTGCTGTTACGGGCATGTCTGACATTGGCTCCAACTACCCAACCACCACTTCTGCGCCGGCTTCTGGTCTTACTTCGGGCTTCGACTTGGAGGGTCGCCGCTACAGTGGCGGCCGACTCCAGCGACAGGCACCTCAGCAAGACACCGAGATGGCTGAAGCAGAAGATGACGGCAGCCGTACGCCGAAGCAGTCCGATGCTCAGCGTCCCAAGAGCAAGGGTAACAGTAGTATTGACCCAGCTCTTCGTGGCGAAGACGGTGGCTCCGATTCTGCGTCTACCCCAGCCGCGACGTCTGAAGTTGACGACAAGCGGCAAGAAGAATGGGTTGAGAACATCCGCTTGATCGAGGCTCTCCGGAAATGGGTTGGTGAGCGACTCAAGGTTGGTGATTACGACAGTCAAGATGTCGAAGGCGAAGGTCAGGCCCATGAGGGGGCCAGCGCAAATGTCGACATGGACACCGACATGAGGGCCAACGAGACTGCCAAGATGGTTGCCGAGAAGCTCCGCGGTGCCCTCAACGAGGCAAACAAGCAAGAGGCTGCTGCCGCCGCTGCTTCTGCAGGTGGCGAAGTCCAGTACCCAAGCTTATCGTCTGCTTGAGTGGTGTCGACTTTCGAATCATGACTTGATGGGGCGTTTATGGTGTTTTGAAAAGCGAGCGAGGAGCTCTGCGATGGTGGGATGATGACGGCCTTCATCATGTTTTGTTACAGTGCAGCCGTGTGCGCAAAGGTGTTTGTTCAGTGATGCTTGTGCCGGACTAGAATTCTTCAGATGACATTGATTACATTTTCAACTCCTTCCCATGGCATATTCCAAGTGAGATCGATGTACCACTTTCTCAACGAGACTTGGCTCTTGATGCCATGTCTGCAGCGAGATCCTTGATAGATTGGAAGCTTTGGCAAGCTTCATCAACCCGACCCTGTCCCTTCGGGCCGCTCATTAATATGACCCGACGCTGTCGTGACAACATCGAATCTGCCATGCTGACATTTGATCAAGTTTTCGTTCCACTTCTGTCTTCTGGGCCTCTCCCATGACCTATTAGCCTCTCTTTTATCTTTCATTTATCTCCCGGGACGTCCAGCTTCAGTGATCAATCTCATCCCACTTCTGGAACACCTCTGAGAACACAGCAGCGAGATCAAAACTCCCCGAAACAGCTCGAAGTTCATGCCATTGGAGATACTGCCTAGCTAGAAGCTCCCCGGACACTTATCGGAAACTCGCTCATATCCCCTCAGCCTGACGTCTTTCACCTTGATGGTCCACCCCGCTTATTCTCACAATGCAACTCTCCAACTTCACATTCACTCTAGGCATACTGTCAGATTGGATGAATACCGCACAGTCACGACTTGAGTCTATTCAGCACAGGTGAGTAACCTACCTGCTAGTGTGTCGTGGCACGTGGTCTGAGAACCATGCATTGGCTGACATCTACCTGCGTGGCTGTAGTTTAGCTGCTTCTACTTCTTCCAACCAAAACACCACCGCCATGGCTTTCTCTCTTCCTCAGCTCGGCTACAGCTATGATGCTCTCGAGCCATACTTTGACAAGGAGACGATGGAGATCCATCACTCCAAACATCACCAGACCTATGTCAACAACCTCAACAACCTCTTGAAGGACCACGAGCTGTCGTCGTTGTCTGTGGATGACATTGTCACCAAACTAGACCAAGTCCCAGCTGAGAAGAAGACTGGCGTTCGCAACAACTCCGGAGGACACTCCAACCACTCTTTCTWCTGGAAGAACTTGAAGACCGGCACCAAGCTGGACGGCGAATTGGAAGAAGCCATTAAGAAGGACTTTGGCTCGATTGATGAATTCAAGGCTGCTTTCGAGAAGGCTGCCACCACTGTCTTTGGTTCCGGTTGGGCTTGGCTTGTTGACCAGTCTGGCACTCTCAAGATCGTCACTACTGCCAACCAGGACAGCCCGTTGATGGGTGAGAGCGTTGCGGGCGCCAAGGGATTCCCGATCATTGCCCTTGATGTGTGGGAGCATGCGTAAGTCAGACCTTAGCATGGTGGTCATTGGACTTTTCATGAAGCCTTTGATTGCTGATTTCCAACACGAAACGCTGACCTTTTTTTTCTTGGTAGATACTACCTCAAGTACCAGAACAAGCGCCCMGATTACATCAAGGCATTCTGGTCGGTCGTCAACTGGGACTTTGCGAAGCAGCGCTTCGCAGAGAGATCAGGAAAATAGTCTGGACCTTAGGATGTAAGAGCAGTGTGATCTCTTCGGATGGCGGCCAGTGATTGATTGGAGCTTGTCTAGAAGCAGATAGCATCCATGATGATATGCAATCACGCTCGTTTCCCAAAGAGCTTGTTGCCAATAGCGGAGACCTTTTTGACGTCTCTGTAGGTGAGACTGATTCGTGACGTGCGTTGGTTCTTGCCTTGTTGCTGTTCAAAGGTCGATGCATCTYCCAACAATTCCCAGTTGGCGACATTGTTGGCGTTCAGATTGTGATCTTCTGTCACATCTGCAATGCCATGGAGGGTATTGATGTAAGCAGACTCCGTTGTAACAAGTAGAGAGTTGGGCTCCTGCAATATACGCCAATGTCGAGGCTTCCTGTTCGGATCGCCAGCATCGCACTCGGTTTCCTTTTCAGTGACATCCAGGACGACAGACCCGCCCAAACTGACGGTTGCTACTGCTGGAAAGTACGCCGCACCGTCTGAAGAACAGTTAGCGTTGACATCTGGTCTGTTGACTCCCACTTACCTTCATGCGGCATGATCCCTTGACCGGGCAGATATTCGTTGACGAGACAGTGGTTGATTCCATGAGGAGCCGATGCAAACATGCCAAGTTTCTCGATCCGAGCCACCACTGGCTTGGAGAGCCAGTCAGGTAGTGGAGATGCCAGCAGAGTATTCGATGCCGTCAGTCTTGAGGGAATGGCTTGCAGACGACGGTTAGTTAATGTGACCCATCTGTTTCGTGGAATCTATACCAGGTCAGTTTACTTTGATGAATGCTGGGTTGAATAACTTCGACCTTGTCCTGAATGGCTGTCGCCTCCTCATCAGATATGAATTTGGGAATGTAGAACATCGAGGGCGGAACGCCAGGAATCCTCGCCGAGTCCATCATGCGCGAATGATGTTTTGACAAGGGTGATGGCAATGTATTGTTACACGAGCGCTGGATTGGGAAGAAAAGTCGAGGTTACTAATCGCCAGTCGGCTTTCGAAGCGCGTAACACYTCCTTCCCATCTCCTACAAACACCTTCCACCACGTTCAAATCATGGCACCAAAAGGCAAGGGAGCCGATAAAGGCAAAGCCAAGGATGCTGGAGGTGCTGGTAAAGTGAAGGCCGCACAAACCATCAACGTTAGAACACTGTTCCAACCCTCGAGACTTCCACGTCTGACATGGGAGGTAGGTTCGACACATTCTCTGCGAAAAGCACGCAAAGAAAGAATTGGCAGTGGCAAAACTCAATGAAGGGGTCGCGTTTGATGCTGTAGCGAGAGAGTTCAGTGAAGACAAGGCTCGCACAGGTAAGAGYAAGACTCGGCTACCGTTATGAGCGACCGGCCCTTTAACACATGCGAGGCGTATGAACTGACAGAGTGTAGGCGGAGCTCTCGGTTGGAAGACCAGAGGAGATGTTCTCCCAGAGTTTGCGGAGGCGGCCTTTGAGCTGGCGCAGTCGACCACTGCGAAGCCAGTCTGGGGAGAGTGCAAGACTTCTGAGGGGTATCATGTCATGATGGTAGAAGGCAGGAAATAGCCCCGAAGATGCTGGCTCATCTCATGCTCTTTACAAAAGGGCATGATGATGCTGGCTCAACACCCGTTATTCTCCAGACGCGAACAGCCGGTGAAAGCTCCAACATCGTCACGACCGCATCTCATCCATATACAGGGAGACTAGCAGCTCTTGCACCGAATACAGCTCCACTCGACATGAACACAGTCGAGCAGAGCAACAGATCAACTTTCAATCGTCCGTCTGATCGCTGAGACTCGCTTTCCAAGCATTTCTTCCTCCATCAGACGTTTCCAACACATGTCAAACATGGTAGCACCGACCTCTAGGCTCTTCCCCCCGAGCAGGTAACCATGTTTCGTCTCATTGCCGGCGCCATCGATTCGACCTTGACAGTTCGGCAGCGGATGATGAACCTACATTCCCTGCACCGAAGCTTAACAAGCTCCCCGGTACCTGTACCCTGCTTTTTACATTGCCCACAGCACGTGCAGGAAAGCGATACCCACCTGTGCAGCCATCGCTTTGCAGGCGAATTGTTGTGTGTGATCAGAAAGCAGAGCGAAGTCGTTAGGCCGACTGTACGCGCCAGAATAGCGCGCGGCAAAAGTCGCAAAGACGGAGATCGAGGCGGATTCGGTGACACCTCTTGAAGCTGTGTCTGTAACTTCTGGCCGGGAGTGTGCTTGGAACACCGAACCGTCTGTGCTACCTCGCCAGGCACAATGGGATCCAAGTCAGTCCCAGATACCCAATGCTAATATAATCAATCTTACCACCCTCGCCGCGCCGCCGTCGTCGTCCAAAATTAATCCGCCCGGCGATGATGCAACCCGCGAGACATAAGTAGACTGACATGGCGCTGGCCGCCGACCGATGCCTTCATCTTCCTCTCAGCCTCGCTCTCCGCCGCAGACAGCGACACCCTCTTCCATCGCCGACAATCGCCTGGGCCTCTCGGCGCAAGATGTCGCGACTCTGCGCCAACACCAACAGCTCGCTCATGCCCAGTCACGAAGTCCCGCCGGCTCGCAAGCCAGCAGTCAGGGCAGGCTACTACTAGATCCGGGAAGCCTCCAGCTATTGTCGAGACACTTTGATCGTGTCATGCAAGCCATTTCTCAGCGACTGGAACAGGTGTGTTGATATGGGTGGGTCATCTTGGGGGAAAGGTAGTGGCTGACTGACAGGTTTGCCCAGCTGAATCAAGCGACCGAGATAGCGACCCAAGCGCAATACGATCGATCGGGAAATGCCATACAAATGGCGGACAACGAGATTGCTCGCTTTCGAGCCATCTTGCAAAATATTGACGAACTCGAATTGGAGTTTGATAAGATTAAGAGGATACGTGAGATTGTACGCAGCTTTCGAGCACGTGTAGAGCAGCTCGAACGTCGCATGGGCTAGTCAAAGATGTGATATGAGCAGGTGTTTGGCGTAAGATTTAGATTCGGAAGCCTCACGGCGACACATGGTAACCTAGCATTGGAGGGAGGAATCTGTTGGACGGAGGCGACTTTGTAACTTCGGTAATTAATTATGTTCACATGGCAACCTCTCCTTTCTGTCTGCTTTAAGATGGTTCTCTCCCAATTGACATCACAATCACGACCCGCGACCTCCACCACCCCGACCCCGTCCTCGTCCCCGATAGCCTCCACCTCCGCCTCCGCCTCCTCCACCACGCGGTCTGCCGCCGCCCCGACGATTGACCGAGAAGTCGATCTTGACGAGCGGCTTCTCCACCCAGTCAACACCCTGCAACCCAATCCTCTGCTTTTCCTCGGCAGGAATCTTCCATCCCTGGAAGACTCCCTGCAGTCCTTCCGGATTGGCATTGTTCTCTCCTCCAATGTTCACTTTCCGAAGCTCGGGCACCCATGTTCGTACATATGCGCCATTCTGGTCGTAGTCATACGCCTGTTTGACGGGATTGAACACTCTTGCGTCTCCTCTGGGATCATTGCCCACACCGGATACATATTGCCTGAATGAGAAGGTGATTAGCCGGTGACGTTCAACGGAAGAGCTACAAGTCTTACCAGTTACCCCAATTGCTTGAAACGTCATGGTCCACTAGGTTCATCTCATACCACTCTGCACCTACTCTCCAATCGATCCAGAGACGCTTGGCTAGGTACGATGCCACATTCTGGCGGGCACGATTCGAAGTCCAACCGGTAAGCCAAAGCTCCCGCTGGGAGGCATCGATCAGACCAGTGCCGGTATGTCCTGTGAGGAAACGTTCGAGAGCAATCCGAGTATCGTTGTCGTTCACCCCGTTCTTGTTCTTCTTGTTGGTAGATGTCGTATATGGCGAGCTCTTCCAACTATTCTTTGCATTCTGATCTTGTCGATAGCCATCAAGCATGAAGAGACGGGACCCGAACTTCTTCGTGCAAAGCCGCATGTAATCTCTCCAGAGAAGTTCAAATCGGACAGAAGAGGTACCCTGCTGACGTTAGCAATGCTTAGCGTAGCTAAAGCGGAAGTGTGAGTACCTTGTTTTCGCCCTTGCCATACCCTTCAGCTTTGCTGCCCAGATCTCCGACACCGTCCTCGAAATCCACCAGCTTCCAATGGACTTGTCGAGCACTAAGACAGCCCAGAGATAACCATGCCGAAAGCTTTGTACTGAAGTCAAGCCCAAGAAGCCCGTTGCGAGTGTCCTTGTAAGATGTCATGGACCCTGAATCGATCAAATGCGAGACTCGATCATGGCCAGCCTTGGATCCTCCCTTGAACGGGTGAGCAGACTTTGCACCTTCAGGGAGGGTGGGGAGGTTGGCAAGCTTCTCTCCACTGTCCAAAGGCTTGTGAAGCGCTGAGACGAGATTTTCTAGAGAATCGGGTATCGAGAAAGGACCTGCTTGCTCGGGGACGAAACCTGGAAGAGGTGGCAAGGTCTTTGGTGATGGGAGCTCCTTTCGCGGTGCTGAGCGCAATGGTTCAACCTGCTTCCGATAAGTGGTGAACACATCGGAAAGCTCCTTGAAGTTCTTGAATGGCAGATCCCGGTCATCCACGAAGTACTTCTCGTCATCCCATAACTTGAACTCGATGTTCTCTCCTTTCGCCAACTTCCTTACATCCTCCTCCTCTACCTTCTCTTCCCATCCTWCCTCACTTGTCATCCATACGCCATGAACTTCAGCCTCTTTGTTCTCACGATATCCCTGAAGTATCGATTGAACCACATCCTTGACATTTCCAGCTCGAATGACAATTCCTGAAGAGAGCTTCTCGAGATCGGTCTTCACATCCCACAAGCTCTCCGCGGTGAACTTTGCCCGCAGCTTTCCACATCGCCAGAACCCAGCTACCGAACTTCTTGCTTCCGGGTAGGGAGACTTCTGGTTCGATCCCGTTGGAATAAGACCCGAGACCTCGATTTGATTCGCCGAAAGGATATAGACCGGAAGAAGGTGTGTGAACGGCTTCTGTGATTGAGAGTTCAACTTTGATACTTGGTGTAGGATTGGGTTGTCAGCAACTCTAAGGTCCCGCCGTAGAAGGTATACTAGGATCCGTTGCATCGTGTATATTTTGGTGGAAGGGAAGTATGGTTTAATCCCACAGGATGCGACGTATCTGCTCTCTGCAACGTGATGTGTACTCTTTATACTTTTTCACCTCCCAGGACAAGGCAACAGTACCACTTGGCACTCCCAACCCGATGCCTCCTATTCCAAAAATTGATCCCGAGCGGCTTCACAGGTTTAGATCGTCAAGCTGAAAGTGGGTCGAGATTGGCTATGGATCGCTGAACCTCCAACGGATAAGGGACCACAGCCAGCGGGTAGGATGCAGCGTTGCAGAGGCCGAGCGGCGGGTGCAGAATGGTCCAGAAACGCTGATCCATGTTTATAAGGGCAGGAATCAGACGAGTGAGGGTCATAGGCAAGAAGCTTGCTCAAGGACACTTGACCCAAACGAGGGCCCGCTTCAAGACGGTACCATACGCCACAACCATGGCACCGCGATCGGTACCTGCAGATAGGTCGCCAGAAAACCCGATCCATCACAAGAAGCTTCGCTCGGTGGTGCAACATGGACGGGAAGGTGATCGGAGCAGGGCTGTCGGTGCAACCAAGGACATGGTGGCTTCCAGCTTTGCGGTTGCATCAACGCCTTTTCTGCTCTGCCTTTCGAATCCATCCAAGGGCAATTCTACTCTCCCACCCAAGTCTGCTCCTTTCTCGATCTTGCGGCCATATCGCCAAGTCTTCAGATCGCATGCTTGTTTATTTTGATACCTTATCCGCAGCATTCTTCATGACGACGACACGACATCAGATCGTCATTGACGACCTCTCACAATTTTTTTCCAGATCGGCCACGCTAGCCACCGGCAAGGTTCAAGGGTTCACGATCGGAGCTTCCATCCGAATTCGCCTTTCCCGTCCAGATCTCGTGGACAAAGCAAAGCCCTGATCAGACCTCTGCTCTTCCACTCGAACAAAGTCCAGAAAAGCCCAGAATGTCGATCCTTTCAGACCCTCATTCGGCAAAACAGACGGCAAATACATTCAGCCGCCAATACATGCCATACTAGTAGTACTGTACATGGAATTCCGGCAAAACAGGACAGATACAGTTTGCTTGAGAGATCCGTTCAGCGTCGGGTGCCTGACTCTTGAACCTGGAATCCGATTCACGAAACTCTCCATTGCATCGAACACAGATCTGATATCGCACGGATTACCGGACGCGGAAAATACATCACATGGTCTGCCAATTGCCTCTGAATCTTGGTACATACCTCCCACCCCGCCATGGGGAATTGCGTGGCGCGGCCTGCTATCATCTGCTCGAAAAGAATGGATGAAAGCCGGCGAATCGAATCGCGGTCCTTCGATTGACTTGCAAGTGAATTAGGACATTGTGGTTGGCGTATTGTGTTTTTCTCCCGTCTCTCAAATCCTCATGCAAAGTGCCCGATGAAGGAGAAAGGTAAATCGATATGCATACAATCATTTCCATTATCATCAAATTGCTATACTACAACTTCACCGAAAGACTTTCCTAACTGTTAACAACATATCTTCCATATTTTCAATCCTTCAAAGATCACTCTTAGGGACAAAAGGCTGCAATCTAACCTTCAACTCCTCAACATCAATCTCCCCTCCAGAGAACATGTCCTCCTTGCCGCCGCCAACCTGCTTAGGTGGAATMAGCACGCTGCTGACAACATGCAGCACACCGTCCTGAGCAACGCCATCCTGGACGCTGACRCTCGAGAAACCGTTAATCTTGATAGAAATGAATCCTCCATAACGGGCGATATCCACTGACAAGTTCCTGTCTTCAAGGAGGGTAGGAAGGTCGACGTGGAAGTAGCCTCCAGCAGTCTCAGACACATCATCCTTCTTGCCAGAGTCGGCCTTGTAGTAAGCGTCTGAGTATAGCGTGTTGTCTGGCACGACGTGGTACTCAAGGAGAGCCTTCAAGTATTTCTCTCCGTACTTAGAGAACAAGAAAGCATTGGCGCGAGCCCCCAGCTTCTGGAAGGCAAAGTTGGATGGAGCGAAGAATGTGCCTCCGTTGTGGTGAGTCGTGTTGAGCTTCTCCAAGAGACCAGTCTTGCCAAGTCCAAGCTCAAGAGTGGAGAACTCGGAAGGGAACAGATCGATAAGAGTGAGAACCTTTGGTGGTGGGATGATGATGCTGTCGACTCCATGAATGACACCATTCGTTCCCATGATGTTTACCGCGATGATGCGGGAGTAGAAGTTTACGGTCAGGCCACGGAGGGTGAACTTGAATGCTACACGCTGAGGCTCTGGCTTGGAGGAGAGATGCTTGCCCTTGAGCAGGGTGGGGGCTGTGTGGGTGTAGAGAACGTCCTTGGCGGTGTAGACGTCTGGCAGGACATGGTAGGACAGGATAGCGTGAAGCTGCTCCTTGCTTGGCTTGGGGTGGTGCTTGGGGATCTTCTCGAAAGCACTGTCGATTGGAGCGAAGATGGTGTAGTTGGCCGTGGTGCTGTTCAAGGCTTCGACAAGGTYAGGGTAGTCAGAGACGAGCTTAGCCAGAGTCCTGGTGTAGTTGCTGGTAGCAATAAGCTGGTAGACGGTCTGGTTGGGCTCGTGGTGGTGGTGATCATCGAGAGTGTCGACGACGTTTTCATGGAACCAAGACTGCATATCATTTGCTGTCTCGCGGACCGCGGAGTCTGCCTTGTTGAGACCGGACTCTGCACGACTGAACGCCTCGTCCATGAGATCCTTTGAGCTCTTAGTCACATCAACCCAAATATCCTGGGCGTTGTCCTTGAGATTCTTCGTGCTCTTGCTGACATCGGACCAGACATCCTCAGTGGTGTCCTTGGCACGCTGGAAGTACTGCTCGAAGCTGCTGAGCAGATCGTCCTTGGTGGACTCAACGCCACTTAGGACATCATCCTTAGTAGACTCGAACTTCTCGGCGACCTCGATCTTGCTGGCCTCGACCTCATCGACGAGGTTCTCGATGGCAGATTCAACCTCGCTGATGACATCGTCCTTGGTGGCAACGACCTCGTCGAACCATTTCGAGGCCTTTTCCTGGTGGTGGTGATCCTCAATCTTCAACTCGCGGAGAACTTGCTCATCCGGGAGCACGAAAGCCGTGCTCAGTGCCGCAAGGGGCAGAATGGTAGAAAACTTCATGATTGATGATTACACAAAAGAACTGAATAGTGTAATGAAGAGGAATAGAAGGAGAACATCGACATCTTACAGGCAGAGACCCCTCCTCGAGGCGAAACACGCAATGGCTTGTCAGCGCTGGTCGATCGATGACGACAACGCCTTTGTGCCGTTCGATCGGCTTCGAATTCCTCCGACTTGCGCATGCGAATGAGTTGTGCACATGGCGTGATGAAACAAAGCTCCCCTGCTATTCAAACCACAGGYGTTCAACATTCAACATGGGGTGGTTSACAAGGCAAGCAAGAGAAGCATTGAAAGATAGATGGTTTCTGGTTATTCATTTCGACGGGCGCGCCACCATGTGGGCCCACTGTTCACGTTGTGCCCTGTTCACACATCCACATTCACTTCGTAATTGTATGACGTCAATCGACGAGAAATACACGCTGGATGCAGGATATCACACTGTCGTCCTCATCAGAACCGATCAAACAAACACCAATCAAAACTTCCTGCCGCGCGTATCAATACGATCAAGACATGAGTTTCTCCACAGCCCACTCAACCCTCAATCCCCTCAAATCTCCATAATGCTGCCCCACACCCAAAAACACCACCGGAATCCCTGTCGCATGTACCATACTCACAAGTGTTCCCACCATATCCCCCACAGTATCACATTTACTTATAATGAATCCATCCATTCCCCTTCCTTCATTCCTCATAACCCCCTTGGCATCCACAAACTCCTTCGCGAAGTTCCTCGCTTGAGCTACGGAATCCGTCCCCACAAGGGCTTCACCAACCATGAAGATTTTATCTGGATTGGCGAGTTGTCCGAACTTTGTCAGGGATGACATGAGGCGTGTGTCGTTGTGACGGCGGCMGGCTGTATCAATCAAGACCACGTCGAAAAGCATTTCGGAGCCGTTCCTTGAGGAAGCGTACGTTACGGCGTCCCGGGCGACTGTTGCTGCGTCTTTCCCATAGCCCTTTTCGAAGAGTTCGACGTGCCCGACGTTCTCTCTCTTGGCGAGCTCTGTGAGATTTCGGACGTGCACGCGAAGTTGTTCCACGGCTCCAGAACGAAATGTGTCCGCCGCTACTACCAGGACTCGGAATTTGTTTTGGAGTAGGAAGTAGGCGATTTTACTGAGATTGGTACTCTTTCCCACGCCGTTGACTCCGACAATGCTGATCACGTATGGCCGGGGAGTGGATGACGAAATGGTGGTTGTGATATTTCTCAGGAGATCGAGAGAGGAAGTTGGAGTGAGAATCCGTGTCAGAGCACGGGACATGCTCTCGCGGATGGTCTTGTCGATTGAGGTGAAAGATGCGGTGGTTTGATTTAGGAGATCGGTTTCCACGCTGGTGCAGAGACGCTCGGCTGCTTCCCGGGCGATGTTCTTCTCAAGAAGGTGGTTCTGCATTTGCAAAAGGGCTGGGGCGAGGTCCTGTTTCGTTAGTTTCTTGCCGCCAACCACGTTCCGGAACAGGCCAGAGATCTTGCTCGTTGCTGTCCCTATAARACTGGAATCGACCTCTTTTGATGTTGCCGACGTCGATGCCGATGCTGATTTCTGCTTGTTTTGTGCGAGAATGGAATCGACTTCATCTTCGAGATCTTTCAATACGAACTGGCCTTTGCCGGTTCGTCGTCCCATATCGTCTGCTCGTACCGCCTCAACCTCAGCACTGACACCCATTTCCAACTTCTCATCCGCCGGAGTGGCAGCAGCACTGTAGTCCAATACCTCCTCCTCTCCTTCCAGCGCCTGACCATCAGCATCCCAACGTCTCTTCTGCTTGGACAAATCCTTCTTCTTCTTAGGAGCCTCATCCCCACTAGATGCCGGCGCGGGGCTGAACTGTGCGTTTCCCGCCTTCCTGCCCCTTCTTGACATTTTCCCTCCTGGCCCGGTCTTTCCCGTCAACAAATGTGAAGCAGCGTGCATAGCGGGAGTAGTCGGGCGTGATGTCTCGGGAGTGGCCAGAGGCGTTGTGTCCGCTCCGGTGCTATCATCGCCCAATAGTTCAACGTTCCTCTTCTGTGGCTTCAAAAACTGTGGAACGGGTGGAGGGGGAGGCGCATCGTCGCTATTGACCGATGCGGAGCTGCTCGGCGGGGTGAGCTCGACCTGACTTTCGGWATCGTGTTCGCTGGCGGCAGTCGTCTGTCGCGTGCTACCCGTGTCGAGTTTGCGCACAAGAGCATCAAACGTGGGGTCGAAGTCACGCGTGTCGATGCTGGCCAGATTGCTGCTGCTGGTGGAAAGAGCGGGGCCATATTGCTTGACGAAGAGAGCCTTGACGGCCGTGAGGAGGTTGTCGACCCATGAGAGATGAAGGAGGGATTGATAGACGGCCACGAAGATCAATCCGACATCTTTTGCGGTTGTAAAGCGCAGCGTGTACTTGTCGCTCTTGTATGCCGCCCCGCTTTCCTTCTGTCGCTCTTCAATAAAGACATCGTTGATGAGGTTGTTGATCAGAGTGCTGGAGACAGGAGCGTAGTGCTTGCGCCACAGCACAATCCCGGATGTTGTGACAATCTCAAAGGCGTCCAGCATGTTGGCGGCAAGCGAGTTTGTCAGAACATGGTATTGTCGAGATGATGGCGGGCTGGAAGCTGTGAGGTCAGAATGTTGGACCCTCAAATTCCGACGATTGACATGTGTTCCCAAATTCACGGATCTCGCCAGAAACACGTCCAACTAGAACCACCAGGCAACTATCAGCAACCATCAAACTCCTCCTTGAAGCAATCACCGTCCAAATCAATCAATTCGAGCCCCGAAATCAAAATGCAGCGGCCGGCATACTCGGTTCCGCCCGCACACTCTCCTCCGCTCCACCACCCGGTCCCACAACACGTCTCGACCGTTCCACACCTTCGTTCTCCCCCGCCGCCCGTAGGCTCCGCTCAGAGCCGGCAAGGCGCAGCATATGGCTATGGACAAGATCCCTCGCAGGCGGCTTCAGCCAGCAACAACTACATGCAACCTGCGTTTACAGGTTTCATGAATGATCCAACCGCCCAGCTAGGCTTCCAAATGGGCAAGAGTGCCGTGGATGCTGGACAGCAGTATGCTGAGCAGACTGTAAGATTCCATACCTCAGTGACATCCTCCGAACTCCTTTGAGCGGTCTGACACGGAAGATATAGTTCAACCGCTTTGTTAGTATCTCCGCCTTAAAACACTACTTCAACGTCTCCAACCGCTACGTCCTTTCAAAACTCACAATCGTCCTCTTCCCCTGGCGTCACCGGCCCTGGTCCCGTCAACAGGCTCGCTCAAACGATGGCCAAGGCTCAATGGAGTTCCTCCCTCCAAGAGAAGATGTGAACTCCCCCGATATGTACATCCCGCTCATGGCTTTTGTCACATATATCCTCCTCTCAACCCTCATAGCAGGATTGAACGGAAAGTTCAAGCCCGAACTTCTAGGGATAACATTCAGCAACGCGAGCGTCATCATTGTGCTGGAATTGTTGCTCCTGTGGTTGGGAAGATACTTTCTGAACATCAGCAGTGAGAGCCAAATTTATGACCTGATCGCTTACAGCGGGTACAAATTCGTTGGCGTCATTGTTACGATCGCAGTGGCTGCGATTGTCAATCGTGGACAGGGAACGGGTGGTTGGGTGGGCTGGACTGTTTTCGCTTATACGTTCATGGCGAATGCTTTCTTTTTGGTGGGTTGCCCTCATCTCCTCAACTTTGCCCGATTGCTGACTGGAATGCTGCAGCTCCGCTCACTGAAATATGTCCTCCTGCCCTCAGACGACGGTCCAGGAAACTCGGGCATGCAACCCATTGCACGCTCGCAACGAAGCAGACGCACGCAATTCTTATTCGTGTACAGCTACGTTGTGCAGTTTGCATTCATGTGGTGGCTGAGTGCTTTGGATGTCGGTGGGGCCAAGGCTTGAAGCGTGACGAGGTGACACGGATGGGCGGAGAGGAGTAAAAGGAATAGTGATGTGATTAGCGTTCAAGCGGGACTGGCTGGTTGGTTGCATAACTTGGGAGGATCATGGGGTGTGGCGAGTCCAGGACGAGGAGAATAGAAGATGGTTGACGGTTTGTAACGCCGTGAGATCTCTGCCTCTCTTGCTCTCCTTCCCCTCTTTTGACAAGACATGCAGAGCTTGCAACTCACGTTGTTGATACAGAGTCTCCACGTTCAACTACGACAGCTGGTAATGGGGCTCTGATGAAAACGTGGAGTACAAGGCAAGCTAATCCGTTTCTTACCTGTCTCTGAAAGACGAAAGCCTCGCTCTGACTCTATTCTCTGTGCTGCTTCATGGCGTTGACCAACATCGTCAAGCATTTACTGTAACAATGATAATCACGAAGGGGAAGAATTTAACGAGTTAGGTAGGTATGTGGCTATGTGGGAATGACCACTTGTGCAAGCGGCCGTCGTTGCGATTCACTCGCCTTTGGCTATTATTCTTGCCTGGCGATACACTGCGTCGGCCAGTCATCACTCATCAAGCACAAAAGATGTGCAGTGAAGCAGAGTAATAATGTACTTCCGTGTTCCGAGTTCCTTCCCAGCAAGATACCTCAACATAATCTGTTCGTTAGGTTTGCCTGCTTCGTACATCTAACAACTCACCCGAGACCCGCACAGCCTGATCTTCCCCGAGGAACTCCCCTGCGAATCCCAGCGCGAATCAGGGGAAACAGCCCCGATGTTCAACACCCAGTTCTCACTAATTGACATCGCCAAGAGCCGGGTTTCTGTACMTCAAAGGAGAACTCACCGGTCAGCCTATCCTTCAACTAGAAGGATTCAAACCCACGAGGAGTGAATCTCGCTTGCCTAGCGAGCTACGGCTCCAAAGCGCCTGAAAAGTGCATGAAAAGCGCCTCAGCAGGAAAAGCGGCTGTCGAGCATGRGGTACTCAAAGCCACGCGCGATCTCGGGGTGATGCGTACGAACTAAGAAGCCGCTGGGGTGGAAAATGTGGCGTCGGTTCTTTAATTTTAGGCTTAAATCACCACGAGGGAGACAGGAAACGTCGATAGAACAAAGTTTCGGTCTCAGTAAGCAATGCTCGTTCCCGTGTGGTATGTCAAGCGAGAGACGCCATTCGCTGAAGCGAAAGAAGTTGCGCATAATTGGCTTCTCGGAATGCAAGAATCTCTCAACTTTTCCAGTGCGTTCATCGTGGGAAGAGGAAAACCTTGTTAGCGAAGTGGGTTGCGTACTGCGTATTTCGTATACGCGGTACGGTACGGTACGACTCTCTTTTGCGAGAAGCGCGTGGAGGAATGTGAGATTCGAGCAACGGCTGGAAGCCTGCGTTTCAGAGTCGTACACTCTTGTATTGCATGCCTCTCACCGCTCACACGGCAGCTTTCGGAAAGCCGCATCTGCATAGCATGCGTCGGGTTTCGGTGCCATGGTAACCTTATTACCTCATTGCTGTCGCGTGGTACTGCGTGGACTTGATGGGTGGAGGTGTAACGCATTGAAACTTGGATGGAGAGTCTTTGTGATCGAAGAAAGCATGAACCGGTGTCTGTTGTTGACGTTGTGCTTCGGATTCCAGCATTCGATGCTGGAGCTTACTTGGCTGATCACGGCCACGCAATGGTCAAGACATGTGCTGCTATTCTTGATAGTGCTTGATGGAGAGGAGCAGTTCGCCTCTCGGAACGCCGCGCGAAAAGGAGATGATCGACGCAAGGTCTTGAAGGTGTGCTTGCGCACGGCAGGAGATCGGGCGGCGAGTCGCGATGCTCGAGGCGCCATCTGTCTGCGGTCAGAGTCCGTCAGACGCATCAACGCATGGCAAGTGGATTGTTCTCGGACGCTGTCAGCGACAAATGATGATGCGGTGATGCGTGGATCGACATGACATTCCGTACATCATTCGATCTGATCGGAGTCACCGCGATGAATGATCAGAGACTTGTCAGTTGTCAGGAGTGGGTGGTGTGTCGGTGTGTATTGTGGTCAAGTGTGCGTCTGCCCTGATTTCCGTCACGAAACCTTGATAGCAGTATTCAAATGTCAAGATGGGCGTCCACTAGAATTCCAGTGCCAGTGCCAGTGCCAACGCCAACGCCAGCAGCACATCGATCTCGWTTCATTTGAAGAAGTACCATCCTGCCTCTCAATGCTGACGGGATGCTTTTGATTCCAATAGGTTCAGCCATGCTAGGGTCAACATCTGTTACACTGTGGAAAATAAGGGCATCTTGGAGGAATCTCGGTTGGCGGTGGCGAGTTTATGGTCGTGCTGCTGACTGTGAGCATTGTGAAGGATTTCGGCAGCTCCAGGCTGGCAGAGGCAGAAGCACAAGAGGGATTCGCGTTAATAATACCCTCCGCTTTGATTGCACTCGCATCCTCGTAGCTTACGTGCGCCTGCTTAGCCGATGCGGACGGACAAAGTGAGGAATTCATCTCTGCCCATAATGCTCGAGTCTCAGCTAGAAAGCACAGGCAGTGGAGCGGAACAAGGCCCGATTGATCCCTGGTCACGAACTCCGGGAGCTCCGCAGCACCCTGTCGCTGTTGTGCTGTGTCGTACCGTGCTGTACTTGTCGGCACGCCAGTTTCCCTAGTCCGACACGCCAATGCCACGCTCGGAGTCGTCTCGCTTCCGCCAGGCTGCGGGACGGGCCAAGGTTGTGACTGGTGAGATTGGGAGTGCGTTGTTGGGGTTGACGCTGCAAGCAAATCACCGCGCTGGAGATAACGCGCAACTGCCGCGGAAAGTAGTGGGAGAGGGTGGGAAAGGGAGGAGCAGGCAAAGGCAGGCAGACAGGCCGGCAGCACCATTAATTGCTTTGTTGTCGAAAATTCAAGGTAGCTTTGTGGTCATCGCTGCCGTTTTATTATTCCATTACCTGCCAAACTGTTGAAAGATTGAAGCTAGCCCGTCGGAGAGGTAGCTTCCACAATTCAATCAGCGGCCCAGTGCAAGCGCCTGCCCTGATTTGGAGAATTGGACTACTGTCAACTGCGCTCTCTTTCGCCCGCGTCCAGAAGTCCTCTTGTCCGCTCAGCACGCCGCGACAGAGGCAGCCACATTGTCCGGTATTGTTCGCATACCATCACGCTCGTTTGAAGCACCATCCCATCAACGACGCAGCGGGCCCGCGACGATTTCCAACCTTCGACGTCAATTTTCCTTTACACACCGGCCACGGTTTTTGCGACGCTCACAATCCACCCAACCAACCCAGCCCGTGGACGTGACGCGGCCGGAAAATCCACCACCGACGACTGCCCCTCGACGTGACCTTTGACTGTATCGACGTGCGCTCTATCTCGTCAGCGGACCTCCGCCCACTTCGCCCACACCGCAMGCCCAATCCACCGGCGTGCACTTTGGCGCGCCCGTCAACCCGCACACACGATGCCCCCCGCAACACCGCGACTGCGCGTTCTGTCCGGTGCGTTGTCCCGTCCGCCATCATCTAGCATCTGTCACATCAACTCTGCGCTGCTTCGTCTGCTTGATATACCGAGGCGGCAGGCGTGGCAGTTGCAGGGATGATGCGCCCGATACACACTCGCCTACAAAACACACATCACAACACAACAATGACATTTCAGCTGACACTTCGCAGTTGGCGGCAATGCAGTCTCCGCCTTTCTTTCCTGGCGCCTGTCTGCCACGCAGGCTTGCGATGTGACGCTCGTATGGAAGAATGGCTTCGAGCAGGTCCACCAATACGGCATATCCTTTCGGTGTGTCCCCAACTCTGCAGTACTTGCTTCTCTCTTTTCTTTACTGACCCTCTACCAGATCAGATAAGTTTGGGAATGAACGATTCAAGCCGAGACAAGGTACACTACTACATTCGCTCACAACCCTGCCGCACACTTGCCATGCATACTGACCAAACCGTGCGACAGTCGTACGATCGCCTGAAGAAGCGGCCGGCGCCTCACGCGCCTCCTTTGACTACGTCGTGCTTTGTGTCAAAGCACTCCCCGATGTCTACGACCTCGCCTCCGTCATCGAGTCGGYAGTGGCACCACAGCACACTTGCATCCTCGTCAACACCACCCACACCATCGGCATCGAGTCGTATCTCGAGCAACGCTTCCCCACTAACGTCGTGCTTTCCCTGGTATCGGGAGTGGAGATTACACAGCTGGGTGCTAGCGAATTCGAACACAAGGGATCCACAGAACTTTGGGTTGGCGCTGCAAACAAGAATCCATCCATACCAGTATCCATACAGCAGGACATGGCCGAAGCGCTCTCCATGACTTTGAGATCTGGACAGGTGGATTGTAATGTCTCCACCAACATTCGACAGCATCAATATGAGCGGATGATTGGGTATGTTGATGCATCTTTGATTTTCCCCCATGGAATCACGCTGACACTTCACAGACCCATTGCATTTCATCCTTCAAGTGTTCTTTTCGAGACGCCGATTCACGCCGAGCTGCTGGAGAAAACAGGTGTACGAACACTCATTACAGCAGTCATCGACGAACTGGTCAGCGTTGCAAAAGCACAAGGATGCGAGTTCCCCTCGGGGTTCCGGGAACAGGTCATGGAAAAGATGATCACAGCCTCCGAGTCCAACAGCATCATGTACCAAGACTTCCTCGCCAGAAGACCCCTCGAGGTGGAGACTTATCTGGGATCTCCCATCAAGCTTGCGCAGGAAGTTGGACTGCAGGTCCCACGCATTGAAACTCTTTACGCCCTGCTCCACAACCTCAACACTGTCAACCAGACCCGGCCTCAGATTGCGGCGCCCGCTTCGCCCACATCGACGATCCACCCCACTCCTAGAATGTCATCAGCTCCACCGCCAAACGGTGTTCATGTCAATGGTCGCGGACCTCCACCGATGAACGGACACATGAACGGGTACGGCCCGCCCATGCGTGGTGGCATGCGACCTGGCGGCCGTGTGCCTTCTACTGGTGGTATGCCACCCCCATCCGGAATGCGTAGGGGTCCGCCTTCAATGACTGGCTTCCCACCTTCAGGTCCCGGTAGAATGAGTGGAAATGGCTACGGTCCTGGCCCTGGGTCGAGAGGAAACCAACAAATGTCAAGGCGAGGCTCTTTCGAAGGCAACGATCTGGAAGAATTCAGCCACCTCATGCTGTACGATAACATTCCAGAAGGAGAAAACGGCGGATTCGAGGGCATGCCACCCGGCCCGGCTGGTGAACTCACTCTCAGGGAAAGAGAATTGGCTTTGCGCCAAAAGGAGCTGGCCATGCGCGAGCGTGAATTTCACATGCGCCGCGGAGCACCGAGAATGCCACCACCGCCGGTGAGAGAAAGCAACTATGACGATGACGACGAAGAGGGAGAGGAGTTCTTCGATCCAATGGCAGCTGGAGCCGTGCCAGGCGGCGTCGCCGACAACATCGACATGATGAGCGTTACCTCCCGGCGCACTAGAAAGGCGCCCAGTGCGAGTCAGTTGCGTACCAATCCAGAGTTGATGGGAGGTGCTCCATCAGGAGGGATGCGTCACAGCCGCGGTCCTCCGATGAGGCGTCCGGGACAGAAGAACCGTACAAGTTCGGCTATGATGGCTGACATGCCTTCGTTGCGAGAGGAGCTGATGAACAACCCACTCATGGGCTACTCCTCCGATCGATATGGCAACGTTGACAGAATGAACATGAGCCACGAATCGAGAACAAACTCATTAACCGCAGAGCGTTTGAACGAGTTGGGTGGGCCTCCGCATGGCTATCCACCTCAGAATGGCTATCCCACGAACAGACGTGGCAGCCAATCCCCAGGCAACCCACTCGGGCCACCTAATGGGAGGCCCATGCAGCGACCATCACCTCCAAACGGGTTCGGTCCGCCAGGTCGCAATGGTCGTCCAAGCCCTCCGACAGTGAGACAGCCAGTACCTCGACATCCGCCAGGCCATGGCAACGCGGTTGCGCCGCAGCAAATCGAACAGCAAACCGGGGTGAGCAACCTCTACCCACCAAAGAGCGGTCCTCCCAATCAAGTACGCAGTCTGACAGGTTCCGCGAGTGCCAGCGCGGGGAGTGGTGATAGTAATAGATCCGCACCCGTTGATTCAGAGCCTTCGGCACWCAGCTCCAGCAGCAGTTTACGTCCCAGAGCGCCAATCGGAGTACGCTAAACTTGCAAGCAATCCAGGTCTGGCCATTCCTACGCGCCGGTGTGTTCATCCAACTGGACTCGAACGCACCAAGCCATAACATTCTCAGCACACCATCTTCCGAGAAACACAAATTGACGAGTTCGCACAGCCAACTGGCGGAACTTGTTCATCTCACCTCCACTTGCGGACCGACCTCACCGCGAGCACGACGAATGGACGGCACACTCCTTCATGACGGCCTGACGTGACATAGACGGCAAATCTTCTTGCGATCAAGCAACTCTTGTTTTCGCCATAAGGCACATCGTACATACACGGCATTTGGGGAAAAGGAGGCTTCAAGAGGGAGCTTCCATTAATATCTGCATCATGGCGTCTGGGTTAGCGGTCTCTGGGAGCACTGACCCGGTTGAAAATCAAGCATCTCTTTTGTTGTTTGCAGCTCGCCTGCATGTTGCGGCCATCTCGAGAAAGGGACAAACTCTCCGTCACGTTTGGTTCGAGGAAGCGGCGGCAGCGGGCATCTGGATTGGAGCGTGAAGAGATCATGCATCACAGATGAACGTATCGATATTGTCTAAGTTGAGCTACAAGGTGGTGGATGGTAGGGAGGCGCGTTTCCAGATGCATGCCTTTTTCTGATGTTCTGGGGTTTGGCATGTGTGCTGCGAACAGAGATATCGAACAATATATTACCGAGCTTCGCCAACGAGGAGCTTCATTTTGACGTGATGATAGATGATGTATTGGCCGCGGATCGTAACTATTACGATGAAGTGGGCTCCTGAGCGTCTAAGGGGGACAAATGATGCAGAAGCGCGTCGCGGAGACATCGGTCGTGAAGAGGACCCGCCAGGTGTGACGTCGACTCCCCGCTACGAGCTCGAAGAATAATAATTGATACATTGATGCTTACCACTGTTGGAGATCTTTCCTACCGCTGTTCTTTCTATAATTAGTAGCAATGACAACGCCCAGAGTCTTTATAATACGCCATGGTACATACAGCCCTCGATTCAGCGATATTACTTCACCCAGAAGACGGACTGAACATTTCCACAGGCGAGACCGAATGGTCACTCAATGGTCGACATACTGGCACCTCAGACATTCCCCTCACAGCAAATGGGGAAAAGAGAATTCGTGCAACGGGGAACGCTCTTGTGGGGGATGATCGGTTGATCGTAAGCTCCTCCCTCCACAGGCTTTCACTCCTCCATTGCAGGGCAGCATCAATTGACATGACATGATTGAGCGTTAGGTTCCACAAAATCTCGCACACATCTACGTCTCGCCCCGCAAACGAGCCCAACGAACTCTTGAACTTTTGGGGTTTGGCTGTCAAGAGCCTCTTCCTTGGCAAGCACATGGAGAAGTTGAAGAGGGAAGAGATAGTGCTACGAGAGCCAAAGTAGAAGTTACGGAGAGTATCAGGGAGTGGGATTATGGTGACTATGAGGGCATCACTAGTGCCGAGATTCAGGAGCGGAGAAGGGAAAAGGGAGAAGACGAGTGGGATATTTGGAGGGATGGATGTCCAGGTGGGGAGTAAGCTTTCAAGTGAAGGAATGTTGGATGAGGATGACGGATGCTGATTCTACGATGTAGGTCTCCACAACAGATCACGGAACGTCTGGATGCATTGATAGCGGATATCCGGAAACGGTTTCATGCACATGCGATTGGGAAGCCGAAAGGGTCTGTTAATGAGCCTTTTGATGTGTTGGTTGTGGCACATGGACACATTCTGCGAGCTTTTGCGGGGAGATGGATTGGGAAGGATATTGCTGAGAATCCCAGTTTGATACTGGAGGCCGGAGGAGTGGGTACATTGAGTTATGAGCATCATAGGCTAGGAGAACCGGCGATTTTGTTGGGAGGAGCCTTTGTTTGATGTCGTAGAAAGTGCGATGAAGCAGAATAAGGATTGATGGATYTCGCCAGGCAGAGAGTAGGCTGGACAGGGGGTTCTGTTGGAGAATCAGATGAAAGTCGTTGAAGGATTGACTATTCTATGGCGGTTCCCTCTGTAAAACATCTATTCGACAATGCTAGCTCTTCGAGGAGTGTTACCTTCAATAAAGACCTTCCTAAAGCGAAGCGAGAAGAGATCCTTAGTAGTCTGCCATGCATTTGCAGCATTCTGGCGTACCAGCGCAGACGTAGGCTGTTGGAAAACGGCATCAATCTCCTCCAAAGTTTTGTCTATTCGTTCGGTTAGTAAGTGATGTTGAGAACAATCCCGTAATGAGCATACCTTTAGTCTCAGGCATAAAGAAGATCTGGTAGAACCATCCAAGTACAGCGATGCCCCCGTAGAACCCCAATGCGAGTCCTATGAACCGTTAGTCACCGGGGCTAGTAAGCAGACAGGCTTGGCATACCAGTCTTGGTCATAGCATTCTGCATCGCAGTAAAGTTGTACGTCACCACGAAAGAGCTCAAGAACAGTAACGCATCCGATGTCACCATTCCGTAGCTTCGCAGGTAAGTCGGATAGACTTCACTGGGAATGACCCAAGTCAAACAAGCATAAGACCCGAAGAACATGTTGTACAGGATGATTCCTGTCAGGTACACTCCTTGAATGCCCATAAGGCTCTTGACATGATAGGAGATTCCGACGAGAACGAGACCAATGAAGAATCCAAGAAGCATGGCAATGGCCCAGAATCGTCGACCGCAAGTCTCCATTAGGAAGATCGCTGGAATGGTTCCAATAAGAAGGGCACCTCCGCCCACAAGAGACATATAGTTGGCTTCGTACTTATCGAATCCAATCTGAGCCATTAGAGTGGACATATAGTACATCACAGCGTTGATACCGCTCAATTGCCCTAGCAATATCATCACGTTCGCATAGACGATAGCCCTGCGAGCCCGTGGTTGCGTGATAAAGTCCAGCCAGGGGAATCTCCTGGATCCAGTTCCAGCAGCAACTTCAGCGGCCTCTTGCTCGGTGCCGACCTTCATCAAGTAGAACTCCTCTCGCGATTCAATATCTCTCACACCACGGATTCTTTTCCAGACTTTGTAAGCGTCGAGAGGGCGGCCTTTGTGCATTAGGTATCGAGGAGACTCCGGCATAAAGAGCATTCCAAAGAACATTATTGTTGAGAATACCAGACTTGATCCGAGAATGTATCGCCAGTTGCCTTCTACGTGAAGGAACATGGCCGCAACATCGTACCCCAGGACCTCACCCAACGCAATGTTGAACTGATATAGCGATACCTGAATTGCGAAAATCAGCCATGAAAAGAGRTCTTCTTTTTAGTCACCTACCATGTTTCCACGAAGTCGGCGTTCAACAGTCTCGGCAACATACACTGGTACAGTGCCACCTTCAAGGCCCACACCCATGCCTAAAATAAACCGAGCAGAGATGATCATGCCATAGCTGATAGCACCGRCCTCCAGTCCACCACCGAGAGTGTATAGGATGCAAGATATGATGATGGACCTTCTGCGACCAAACCACTCGTTACAAGGTCCAAGGATGAGCGCACCAGCTACAGCACCAAGCGGCATGCCTGCATTAACAAGTGAATTTTGCTGGGCCGACAATCCTAGGCTTTGCAACACATCAGAAATTCCGCTTTCCAGCGCAAATGCCAAGACGGAGAAAGTCTATACTTACTCGACCGGCAGGAACAAGTTGGCACCTGAGATGAGCGACTGATCAAGACCTGAGAGGAGGCCACCCATGGATGCGAAAGCGACCAGAAGCCATGTGAAGTGCTTTGGGTTGTTGAATTCGATATCGAAAATGCCCTTTTTATCGCCGCGAGCCTTCAGCTCTTTCTCAAGTTGGTCAATGACTGCATCAGCTTCGCAGCCATTGCTGTGGGTTATCTGCGTGGCTTCGTTTTCCAGGTTCTTCGAGATGCTTTCAGATCGAATGGCATCCTGCTTCTCGTGCATAGACACGATGCTGTGTTGTTCTGAGCTACTGTCCTCTACGTTCTGGATATGAGTAGTCTCCATGGTCTCTTTCTCCATGATGGCTAGGTGCGGGATGTAGGAAGGATGAATGGGGATATCGAGTACCAGGTGTCGTCTCCACCGCACAATAATGCCGAAAGATCAGTAGAAGGTACCAAGCTTGCTACGCCGGAGAGAAGATCGTAGGACGATGAACAACTGAGTTATAGAATTGCCTTCTTCCATGGCTTCCACTCCACACTTTATACCTGGCGTAGAATCTTTCTCCATGCGGGGACTGCTCACTCCACAGCATCTCAACACACGCTCCACACTTCAGCCGGTATAGTGCGCCGAACCCGTATTGACGGCGCCGCAGCAACGACCACTCACGTCGGCAAATATCCTTTAAGCTTTTGCGGTCGAGAGCTTAGATAGCTTGTCTCCACTTGGCTCTGCGTGAAAGATTTTAGCGGCAGCCTGAGATGTCACCGTTTCTTGTTGCGAGCTTGTCGAAGTACCAGTGATCCAGTGATTGTAGGTATAATGAGGCTCGGTACTCATCAGGAGGATCCATATGGTGAAATGCTGAGCAATGGGTGGCCTTTTAGATGCTGTACTGTAGCAGGTCAGGCAATCAACTTCCCAGGGCTAGGATTCAGGAATTACCTACCTTCATATGGTGCTTGCGTCGCTTGCACGGGTTCCCTCTGCCGGAGCCGTCAAACGCCGCGCAACCGCACGCTTCACAGCATGGTCGCACCCTTCTTTGCCTCTTATTCGTCGTGATGACGCCCAAAAAGGGCCGAAAGATTGCAAAGTCGAAGGCGAAGGCGTGGAATGAGCAAGGATCCGCTACCCGCATGATCAAGATCACGGGCAAAGGGCCTTCAACAGCACGAAGGCATCGCATATATCTTCCCTGAGATATAATTGACATTCAAAAGCTGCGACGAAATCCCATACTGTGCCTATTGTCAACAACGATGTTATGTCAACAAACTCCACGCCATCTTTGCCCTGCTGCCACTACCACGCACGGACACATACAGTCTCAGCGCACATCACCAACCTTCCTTCTCCCGATCTCTTCTTGATGACGAGCGCCTCCACGGTGAGCGCGACCTGGACGTAGAACCTGGCTGACGCACAACTGCGCCTTCGCCGCTACCATTGGGCATGTCGACGTTATTTGGAAGCTCGTCTCCCAACATGGTGAAATTACCTGGCCGAAGACGGAGACTTCGTTCCTCCATACGGTAGAACACTTCCTGTGCGCGGCGACGGGCCCATGGATAGATTGCTGTGAACGCTACGCTCAAAACAAAGATGGGCATCGCAGCATAAAAGAACCACATGGCAGGCCATGTTATTGTAGTCATTCCGAAAAGGGAGGCAAGGAAGTCCACGGGCAGGAACAGCGAGGCGACGGCGGTCAAGAACGCTGAGTTCTCAGCCTGGACTGTATTGGTGATGTTGAATTCCAGCTCAATGAGATTGTTGAAGCGATCTTTGAGGCCGTCGAGCGTGTTGTCGAATTGTTCCAGATCCTCGATTGCATCCACCATGTCGCCCCACAGTGGATCGTTCTGCTCATTCTTGGGGACATCTCCTTGAAGCCGTTGCAACTTTTYGAAAGCCCTCATCTGGAATTGCAGGTACTTCTTTTGCTCATAAATCCGATCGACTTCCATGTGCATGCGCCGCGTTCGAATTTTCACCGGATAACGACGCCGATGCGAGTTGTGCTCTGCCTCATCCAATCGGCCAAGAACTTCTCCTATGATGTTCTGCCAATCGGTCTGAACATGATGTGTCAGTATTGATGACAAATATGCCCTTCTGCCTGGTACTGACAATGAGGTAGTACAACCGAGAGAACGTCCAACAGATGCCCTCTTCATCCTGGCGGGGCTGATCGAACTCGTCATCTCGCCAGAGGTAATCGAACAAGAGCTTCGTCACAATGTGTTCGCAGACTTGTGTCGAGCGAGTAATGATGATTGTCACAGAGACTTGTCGGTCGAACATACAAGCACCTTTCCCGCAGAACCAGACCCCGGTACGAACACGGGAGCTCTCGATGGTTGGTATACCCAGATCCTCTTCCCAGGGGGGATCTAGGCCCACAGACCAGTAGTAAACTTGAGGGACATTCATGTGCCTTTTCCGTGAAGGCATTGTCAGTGAAGAGGACATTCAGTGGAGTAACACTGTTGACTTACTCAACGATGAAGGTCCACGGTACCCATTTCCCTCGCTTGCTCGCCTTCTCAGGAAATTGTAGCGTGTTTCCGTACTGTACCGCTCTGTCCAGATCCGAGATTTCTGACCAACATTCAGWAATGCARGAGTGTATCACGTCGCCGAGCCACGGTTGGAAGCCGTTCACAGAAATCACCAGTGGGTCCTTTGGACAAGCGCGTACTTGATCGCCGACAGTACGGGCAAAGCGACCGGCATCTCGTGAGCTGATGGCCTGGATTTCGTGATACTTCTGTGGACTGCGTCTGCTGCCAACTCGAATCAACACGGGATTAGAGTCTGCCTTCCAGGATGGCCGGCGGCGGTGAGTATGACGCTTGCTCGGCATTTCTACTTTACGTTGTATCGTGGTGTTTGTGCATCGAGTCAAAAGAGTACGCCAACACCTATTGTGAAGGCATGTCGTCCTTGGAAGGAGCGCAAGTCAGGYGAGCACCTACTTCGAAGCGGACCAGTCGTGCCTACTCATCTTTTGAGAGATCCAGTGCTCCCACACAAGAGGTCCTGTCATCTTCGCTGCAGCCTTGTTGAGACAAAAGACCACATGCGCAGATTCACGGTCATTCGCTTCGCCTGTCAGCATTCCTTCACTACACCATCTCACGTCGGCTCTGATAGAAGAGCCAAGAGCGCCGACGTCGTTTCCGACATTCTGTTGCCATCGCTCTACCCACAGAGTATGTACATGTAGCGAAAGATGTGATGTGGGAGACGAAAGCAGCAAGTGGTCTGAATGGAGAGAAGTTGCGGCAGCTTCCGACGGTCGGGTCGAGACCGCCCTCCCGGCTGAGTAATAATGGAAACATGCTCAAACCCACGCTCGAGCCGCGCACCTTCCCTTGGTAGATGGCTGGCATCAAGGAGTGAGAGCAAGATGAACCTCTTCCAGTCCCATCACTTCCCTCATCATCCGCCGACGGTCGCAATAATCAGTCCATCGGAACACCTACCTGGCACTTCAAGCATACTTTCCGCGGCAAAAGCTACTCTGCGAAGTCCCGAGAATCCGCCTTAGGGGAGACAACGTCTGGACAGCGAGGCACTTTCGTCTCACCAAATTCATCATAAAGGACTCGGTGCAACATACTGAGATCCAGGTACCGGTTCAACCATGAACATGATGGATCATGGCATGAGCATGTCCATGGTCTTTACCACGGACCATTCCACGCCGTTATATTCAGCACAGTGGACACCTTCCACGACGGGAGCATATGCCGGTACCTGCATATTTATTCTCGCTCTCGGTGTCATCAGCCGCTTCCTGTTGGCGTACAGACATCTTCTGGAAGCAAAGTGGCACGACAAGGCCGTGGGACGGAGATATATCATGGTTGCCGGCGACAATGCAATGGAGCGTGAAGCTCAGTTGAATCCTTCCTCCGAGAAGAGTGAGGAGGCAACACTCACCACTCGTGGCATGAACGAAAATGTGCGTGTAGTCCGCACTCCCCGTACCAAGATGCAAGGCACGCCGTGGCGTCTGAGTACCGATCTTCCTCGAGCATGCATCTTCACTGTTCAGGCTGGCGTTGGATACTTGCTGTAAGTCTCCAACATCCTATGATTTTGTCGATGTCTAACACATCCAGGATGCTTGCGGTTATGACGCTGAATGTTGGATACTTTCTTTCAGCACTCGCCGGGTTGTTCGTTGGAGAGCTCTGCGTCGGACGATATACACTCATGGATGATGGGCATCACTAGCGACACACACGTTGCATTCGACTGATTGTACATAGATCCCGAAATTCGATGTCACCTCCAACAAGATTGCATTCCTGGTGTTGTTTGCAGAATTCCTCAAAAATCTCTTTCCGATCCACGAAGCGCGCATCGAGATGCTCAAAACCGGCACCTCTACCGCTCACTCAGAAAGCTGAACGTCAGCCACACACTCGTTCTGCGGGCCGATCATTCAAGCATTTGCTCATCTCTTGATAATTTCACGTCACTCGTTTGCCTCTTTCGGCCCTCATTACAGAATGAGATCTTCTATTGCCCTATTTGCCCTGGCCGGGTCTGCTCACGCAATCCCTTTCGCCGATCTTTTGAAAAAGAGACAATCTTTATCGCAGTTCACCGATGTCGATATCTTGAACTACGCCTTGACTCTTGAGCATCTGGAGAACCGCTTCTACCTGGACGCCCTGAAGAACTTTACCCAAGCGKACTTTGCTGCTGCCGGATACGACTCCACCTTCTACACCAACCTACGTGAGACCAGTTCAGATGAGTCGATCCACGTCGCGTTCCTCTCTGGAGCAATCACTGCTGCTGGTGCAACTCCTGTGAAAGAGTGCAGCTATGCATTTGGCATTACCTCTGTCGACGCGTTCGTAGCTACAGCTTCCATTCTGGAGGGCGTCGGCGTTGCCGCATATCTTGGGGCCGCTGCACAGATTGCAACTAAAGCGTATCTTACTGCAGCTGGCAGTGTTCTTACCGTCGAAGCTCGCCACAGCTCCTACCTGCGTGAGTCCCGCAAGATCTTCCTATCTCACTCCGATAGCTAACCCCTTATTAGGTGCCAGCCTCGGCCAGTCACCTTTCCCTCAACCACAAGAAGTGCCGTTGACCCCGAACGAGGTCTTTACGCTTGCCTCCGGCTTCATCACTGCTTGCCCAAGCGACAACCCATCGTTCCCCGTCAAGGCATACCCCGGGCTCGCCGTGACATCGACCGGTTCAATCACTACAGGCTCTCGCATCACAGTGTCTACTTCCGGATACGTTCTTGCAGCCAAAGACCCAAGGGCTCGAATCTATGCAAGCTTTGCGTCTGCCGGAGGACCAGTCTGGGCCCCGTTGACTCCTGCCGGGAATGGCATGGACTTTTACGTTACCGTTCCCGATGGAGTGTTTGGTCAGAGCTAGTAAGTTGGCTGGGTTTTAACTTATTGTTCGCCCTGAACAATTGCTTACCGTCCTACTCGCAGCCTGCGTTTCTCGAACTGCGAGGGCGTTGCGACTCTCGCCGAAAGCCAGATCGTTGCTGGTCCAGCCATCGTAGAAGTGAGTTACACTTCGCAAGCCCAGATGGTCCTCTTCTAATGGCGTGACAGGTTTCGAAATGAGTAGATGTAGCACATGATCGTTCATTACTTGGGGATCTTCCGATGCAGCACCGAAGTTGAATTATTGGAGACGGGATCAGTGGCACAGCGATTTGAGAAGCTTCGTTACATTTCATATGCCCATCTTTGTCTTGATAATAGTGGTATATACAGACATCTTGTGTGGGTATCCCTTCTAGTCCACCTCATAGGTGGCAGTCGGCTTTGGAATTCCGCAACTCGTTCCATCGGTGACCTTTACTCCTTCTTCTCCATGCTGCTTATATCGCCCCTCCACAAGGTCCTTCATATATGTATACGGACAATCCATAGCACCACCCGCCACGGCAGAATAACCTCTATGACCAAATTGATAGAGGTTGTTCTCCACTCCCCAATTCTCTCGCTTCTCCAACGCGTCTCCCTTTCTTATCTCACAAGCAAAAATCTCATCCGGCGTGTTATTCCCCTTGCGAACAACATCTCCCTCTGGATTACAAAACATGGCTTCTCCCATCGAATTGAACGTCCCATCAGAACCCGCCAACGCCACCGAGCAAGTCCACATGAGATTCGTAAATGCATTACAACGATTGGTGATTTCCCAGGAACCTTTAATCGGACTCGTATATCCCGCGGTCCTCAACATGATCTCCGCACCTTTGTAAGCGCATTCATGTGCCATTTCCGGAAATTGGCCATCATGACATATAATATGAGCCATTCGAATTCCATTCGGCCCAATGAAGACTGGAATGCCTCTGTTGCCTGGATACCAAGGCTCCACTGGGACCCACGGATGAAGCTTCCGGTATTCATTCACCAACTCTCCAGCTGGGTTGATCACTATACCTGTATTCCAAGGTTGGCCGAGAGGATTGCGTTCCATGATGCTAAAGCAGCCCCAGATTTTATGGTCTATGCAGGCTTTTCTGAAAGCATTGACCTCGGGTCCTTCGAGAGTACACATTATAGAGTCGTCTGTTGACATGCTGAGGCCGTGGATCGCATATTCTGGGAAAACTATGAGATCCATCAAAGGGTACTGGAATGAATCAGCGAAGAAGTTGACGAATCGTGACAAAGACTTTTACTTACGCTACGACGAGCTTTCCCAACGAGCTTGCAGACATGGTCCGTTGCATGGCGAAGTTGATCTGGAGTTCGCACGTCGAAGAGCTGCGATTGACAGACCCCGATGACGATTGAGTCTGGGGATGATTTGTTGAGACCTCCAAGGCCGGACATGATGCTGTTATTCAACTGGAAAGAGATGAACAATTGAACAATCGCGAAGGTAACAAGTCAGCTTACTCTCTGATAAGTGTTACATTCTGGTGTTGTCACGGACTTTAGTCAAACAGACCCCGCAGCATCACCACCAGCAATCTCTCTTAGATAAGACAGTCATGTTTCTGTATTCACTACGTCTGCTTCTAATTACAACCCGACCGTCGGATTGATGCTGATGCTTTTGACTCAAAGTTGTGTCAGCAAACACTCAAATGCAAAGTGTCTCGACAACTAGTCTAGTGCAGTCCGCTCTCGCCTGTGGCAGCCATGTACGATTGACACGCCGCCATTAGCTTCGCCTGATCTGCCACATGCTGGAGCTTCGATAACACATCCTTGTTACCGTCAACGAACCCGAGTATCAAATACTCGATCTTGGTCTCGGCACAGAACTCCTTCACCATCCCCTGAAGCTTGCGTAAGTTGTGACGCGGCACACGCGGAAACAGATGATGGACTGCYTGGAATTGAAGTCCACCGTGGATGAAGTCCAGCCAGGCGGGACATGCTACGTCCATGGTGGTACGAAGTTGGCGCTGCGCAAAGACCTCGGATGGACCTAGGTCGGAGGTGCTGGTTCCCCAATGCGACAATGTGATCTGTACATGCAAAGGCATCGTGACAAGATGGCTCACAAGCAAGAACACCGCACGATTCCACCAGGTTGGAATGGTGCACCAAAGCAGCCCGTAGAAGAAGATGAAGATGTAGCAGGTGATTGCGATGATCTCGACCGGTCGTGTCCAGGCGGCAGTACCCTTGGTGATGGAGCGGCGCGAGATGAGATGTGTCCACGAGAGGAAGTAGAGGTTGAATCTCGCCACAGCCATGATCGGATAGTAGGTCAAAGTCTGGTACTGGATCACAACATCTGCGACAGCGTCCCAGACGAACTGAAACCCATTGTAGTAGGATGATTTAATGGATGTAAAGAATGCTGGCGAGGTTGCAAATAGCGGCGTGTTTTGAATGTCTGGATCGTGGACCTATACTTGGTGTCAGTTGTACATCTCCCTCTAGCATTGGATGACACATACCGGATCGTTCGTGATGAAGTGGTGCACATTGTGACTGCTCTTCCACCAGCCAATGGACAATCCGGAGCAGAAGTTTCCAATGAAGATGCCGATCAACGAATCGATGACAAAGTTATGTGTGATGCCTCTGTGTCCAGCATCGTGCGCGGTAAACATGATTTGATGCCACCAAAGTCCAAGGAAGCAGGCCGAGGTCGCGTACCACTCGCGTCTGAGGAAGAAGAGGAATAGGCAGAAGAGTGTGGTGTACCGTGCCATTTCTTTGGCATACTCCACGTAGCGGCAGTCATAGTAACCCTCGTCTAGAACCCGCTGATGCAGTTCCCGGAACTTCAACGCGATGTTGCGCTGGGTGGTAGCGTCGAGTGATGGGTACTTGGCGATATCAGCATCGATTTCCTCCTGAATCGCGCCTGCGGTGTAGCTGCCAGGCACCACATCGATCTGTGACGCCYCGCTCAGCAGCGGAGTTGGCTTGGTTTGGCACTGTGTCTTCAAGTCGACGCCGAGTTCCTTCGTCTCCCTCCTGAACGTGCCGCCTTGGATAGGTGGTGTGAAGTTTGTCCACTCTCCCTTGATTCGACCTATGCGGTATCTGGTCATGCTCTGCAGGATCTCGGGCGAGTGGGATCTGAGCGCGCGGTACTTGTGTCAGCAGGATTACCAATAAACTCCCGCCTGTTCCGGAATCCGGAGTTTAGTGACAAGTATAAGACGACGTACATGCTCAGCTCGTCCGTTGCATCTCGGCCCACCATGTGATGAATCACGAGCCGTCCGCCTGGATGAAGGTGCTGCCACGCATTGAGTCGCAGGACGGCATTCTGGTACAGCACAAGCACATCTCCGTCGGCGATCAGACCTTCGATCTCTCGGCGGGTGAAGATGCGGCTGCCAGCCATCTTGGGAGCGCCGTTCATGATAAGCGAAGGTGGTTTGCTGGAGGTTCAGCGACGAGAAGGTAAATGTCAAGTTGTTGAATTACAACTAAGAATGGAAGACGGAGGTGCACAGCCCTGGCCCGCCGTCCCGCGCGTGCACTCACAATCGCCGCTGGCGGGCAAGCAGCTCGCTCTCACGGGATAGAGAAGGGCCACGGCCATTTCGCTCGCATTCAGGCACGTGTGCATCCCCCGAGCGTGGGTCGTATTCGGTTTATCATGCCATCTGGCCACTCATCCAATTCTGCCGCCTGAAAGGGTTCAAGATGTGCATCAGGGAAGGAAGCGGCCTAAGGTCGGCTACCTGCCTTTCCAAGCTCAACGACCTCTCTCGAAGCCTCCCGATCCAGAGCACGTTTGTCTACCTCGAATGAGCACGGGGCATCGACCCTGCAGGCGTTTGGATCGCACGTCGGAGCCAAGTCCGGAAGCTGTGCGAGCGCTCTCATTCGCCCATAGGCGGAGTCCAGACTGTCAACTTCCAAAGAGGGTCCGAGGCCATCGGCTCCATCTGAGCTTCTAAGCTAGGCAAGGGTGTGAATCCATAAGCGCTTGTCCCTGCGACACCAAGGGGCCGACGGAATCAACCAACGGTAATAATCGCCAGTGACCACGTACGTCGTTGACGAAGCTCAGTCTGAGTTTCATTTATCTCATACAGTGGTTATTGCTCGGTCCAGCAGCTATGACGAAGGAGTAAAAATGACCGACTGGAGGACGAATGCCGGTCTGCGYTTGATCATCCAATGTCAAGGCGAGGGGAAGGAGAATGGAACCACCGACGACGTAACTGGTCCCGCGCCAAGCACGATATCAGACATCCCGACCATTCATTTATTCGAGCTGGTTGGCTCCCTAACAGGAAGCGTCTCCTGCTCATTCATGCTGGGAATATCCCTGAAACGTCCATTGTGGAGACCTGAGAGTAGGGTGTGCATTTTCGACCTGGAAGGTGAAGCAATGCCATGTCTTTGAGGTGACCAAAATTCGTCATGGGCACATGGAGGAAAGCTTACCACGACTTCGCGGATGCCGCACTGAAATGCCCAATCTGAAAGCCATGGAGTCGGGATCTGGAATCCATGCAGGTGGTCAGGGGGCCGCGGATTCCGAACTGAGGCCTCCGTCGCTGGCCGATGTCGTGATAGACAGGGCCTGCTAATATTAGAGGCGAAATGACGATGAAATGCTTGCAGTAGACCGCTGCCTTCGCCTTACGCCAGCACACCAGTCTTGGGATTCGGCATATAGATCTTATGGATTACTGATCCGCGGGACCATACCATCCCTGTGGTGCGTGGCATCGGCTGGCAGGCATCCCATACCCTGAGCTCCTGAACGGGCAGTGCTCTTCTTTTCAATTGAAGCCGAGAGTTTTCACTGCAAATTCGTGATCAGCTGGCATTTCACACATGTCACATGAGCTACTTACGCTGAGAAATCACGGAACGACTAGCACTGGGTTACAGAAGATTGATGAGACGAAGAGGCTCGTCGGAGAACCGTGGTCCTGGGCATCGGGTCATGCCGGTCGCTGGCGGGGAATTGTGGCTCTAAGTAAGGCTGTACTCAAGGTTTTACGGCTCGCGACTCGCGACTCTGGGCGACGACGTGAGGTTACTTCTGCCAGGACTACGACTGCAGCGAGACCAAAGCCGTTAATATGCCATTTGCATGTGAACTTGGGAGCTGCGAATCGACAGGAGAACTGGGTTCGTGGGTGGCAAAAAGAGCGACACGTCTCTCTAGTGACAAGCGGCGACTCGCTCCTCGGTCATTGCAGCTGAATTCAGGAGGTATCACTGACGTCTTGGCTCAATGTCAATGCGTAGATGTCCTGTGCTGTGTGCTGTTGTGATGGGTGTAGATAGGATATGGTACATTTTGCTTGCGCGAAGTTGAGACTGACACATGAGGTATTCTTGGCGAGTCTAGCACCGTTGAACTTAGTTTCGACATTGATGTTCACTGGCCGAGGCGTGTGGAAGAAACAGTATCTGAAGGAGTGCAGTTGGTTCTTGGAAGACAACAGTCCAAGCTGAAAGTGGCCTGTGCTTCTACTTGTTCAAAAGGAGTGAGAGCGCTGGCGATATGAAGGACTCGTTCCACGGTTGTATCTCCTGCATCTCATGTACCAAAACCAGTATGGCATGATGCTCCATTCTCAAGCTGGTTAATTAATGCCTTCCCTTGGTCCTCTCACTTTTAGGAGTGGCTGGTCTCTTGCAGAAGGTGAATTGAGCATAAGGAAGAGTGAGGGACTAATGCACGACGATGTGATGAGAATAGTACTTGTCCAGCCACTATGCAGCATGAAGTCAGTGGAGCTTCAAGGTCGCAACAATTGAAGGTGAACGTGGAAGCTATTGCGCTGTCAACTTGCTCAGAACAGCGAGATGAATGCGTCAGTGATACTGGCAAAGCAATGTTACAGCCATCCGCGAGAATTCCGTCGGCCTCTATTCACAACGGCAATGTTGTTGTGGAGGAAAGAAGGAGTTTCCATTGTTATGGCTCGAATTGCGAAGCGCGCTAGGGATCTTCCCAGCCAACAAATCGATACACATCAACAACCACAAACTCGACCACCCTCTCGCTCCCGGCTACACAATACGAGCATTCAGCAGCACGCTCACTCTCTGTGTGCTGACCGCTGCTGATTGTTCTGACTCTGCAATACTCCTGTCCAGTACAAACCTGCAACATGTACGCGTCTTGAGAAAGCGCGTCGCTTCCCCGCCAACCGTCGACATCTCTGCGCGCAGACTACGATCCCGACACCTCTACTAGCACGCCAAACGGCAACATGGCGAGCAGACGAGCCCCACTGGCCGATGTGCCCRATGCCGTTAATTCACCCTTCCGCACCGCCCCAGCCGCTGGCGGAAAGCGAACACGAACCCAAGCTGGCGATCAAAGAGAGGTCGTGCATGGTCAACCGCCGAGCAAGAAGCATATTGTTGAGATCCAGGGCGAAGAAGATGAGAACACAGACCCACGTAGAAGGAGTGGTGTGCCTGCAACAACATGCGACAAATTCGAAGAGCCCTTCGCAAAGCGAAGTCAGTCCACACAGCCCACTGCCTTTGAGAAGAAGCTCGCGTCTGTTAGGGAAAAGAAGCCAGCAACCTCTCAGCAGCGTGTCGAACGTCCGCAGAAACAGGATGGAAGCAATCTGGAGTCCATCCGCCAATGGCAGAGGCATTATAGACGCCAATTTCCGCAATTCGTCTTTTACTTCGAGAGCGTAGCGGACGATGTACGCGCCAAATCGATGCGCTCGATTGCGCATCTTGGAGCGCGAGAAGAGAAGTTCTTCTCCAAAGCCGTGACCCACGTCGTCACCACGCGATCTATCCCTCCGGAGCGTACAAGCACCAGCCCAGACGAGACGAAGTACGAGGCCGCCCCAACCAAGTCTGTGCAGCCGACGTCCACTTCCACCCAAGACCAGCGGCGGACGACAAACCTCTTGGACGCCCATCTGCAGCGTCGTTCTCAGAACACCGTGGCTTCGGTCCAACCAAGTGTCGAGAGTCGTCGCCCAGCACCACACTCAGCCGATATCTTGACAAAGGCACGCGCTTTGGGAATCAAGATCTGGGCGCTCGAAAAGCTGCACCGGGTCCTCGATACCATTCTCGATGCCGATGCGGGTGACAATGTCATTGAGAGTCGTCCTGCTGCCACTGGCACGCGGGCAACCTCTAGAAACACACATGACGCCGATCTGGAGCAACTCCTTCGCCATGAGAAGGTCAATGGCCCAACCGACCGTGATATGACTGTTGCGACTCAAGACATGACGACTCTCCGTGGTTATTACATCTACATCCACGACATGGACGAGAAATCAAAGCCAGTGATGGTCCGTGACTACCCCAAGACCGCCTCTAAGGAAGATGGTAAATGGCCGCAGTTCCGACTCTCCGCTGCTGGCCGCTGCCCCTTTGTTGAAGATCCTGCCCATACCAAGAGGCTCCAACAGCAGGGCAGAGCGTCTACGCAGGCATTCACGGAGTCAGCACAGCGCAAGACAAGAGCAGGTGGTACCTCTCTGGCTGCACCTTCTCAACTTTTAGGTGAGCGCGATTCAAACCTTCGTCGATCGCCTCGAAAGCTTGCCCAGCCCAAGCATGAGTCCGCAAAGCCGCTCGATCCTCCCAGAGCACTGCCATCGATGCGACACTCGTCTACCGATCTCATGCCGCCGCTCTACGGCAGCGCGCAGGCGATTCTACGTGGTCCGCCGCGTATGGTAGGCGGAGAACCCGTTGCATCAGGCATACAGCACTCTAATGTGACATCTGCCATCCGATCTCAAGCCATCTCATCCGCAGCAATCTCATCCACAGCTCCAGGCATTGGAATGCGAGCAGGAGATACAAAAGAGATGCTTTCATTGAAGCGCAAAGTTTTCGCATCGAAAGGCACCCCTATGCCTACGTCATACGCGAACGATGTGCGCGGTGCTATCAACAACGATGACAGCGGTCCACCCCCGCGAGCTGCAAAGCGCAAGGCACAAGAGACTCTTGGCGTTGTTATTGAAGGCGATGAAGCTGGAGATCACCTGTCCAGATCCAAGGCAGCTGCCCCGAAACGAAAGAAGGTCGTTGAGAAGGAAGCCAAGCCTGGATATTGTGAGAACTGTCGTGACAAGTTCGACGACTTTGACGATGTAAGTTTCTCTTCTCTCCGCCACGAAACAGCCAGAACTGACATCCATCACAGCACATCGCCACGCGCAAGCATCGCAAGTTTGCAATGACGAACGACAACTGGAGGGACCTCGACGCTCTGTTGGGGCTGCTCAAGCGTCCACACAAGAAGCATTGATTGATTATWTCCGTTGCGATAGCATTCATCTTGATTGGCGAAGGCAGCTGCATCTTCATTGGCATATCTTTCTTGGTGGAAGCGTAGCATTGCGCACTTTTGTTTGACCTACTGTTTGGCATGATTTTGCATCGTGTCTGGACAGCATGCATAGCGAGGCGCTCGGATGGGGAAGACGCGTAAATGCGCGACGACAGGCTTTGGGCTTTACGAAGGTTGTTCAAGACTATATCTGTATCGAGCATGAAATCGACGGCCTGACCGTCTAATGCGCGATGTATGCATTCATGAATGCATTTCAAAATTCAAACTTTTGGCTCATGAAAGGGTCGCTGTTCGTGACCTTGACTTTTACCTTACTTTGGGCTGAGGTGTGAAGCGGATTTGCACATGCATCGAAGCGATCCTACCTTAAGCTGCCTTTTATATTCTTTACACTTTCTGTACCAACAACAACAGCCTGCCCTGTCAACGAATCAGATTAATCGCACCTAGCAAGCTCAAATGTCTACGTCGCCGACTTCCGCGTCGCCAGATGTAGAGGAAGATGATGGGGGCGCCGATCTACCATTAACGATGGCCGCCTCAGTCGTCCTCGAACATCTACCAAAAGATGCCCATGAAGCCCTGGAGACAGCAGGAGAGCTCGAGYAAGCCAAAGGTATGCTTCACTCTAAATCATGGACTGTTGATCACTACCTTAGACTTACTTCTTTGCAGTCACCATCAGGCTCTCGCCGTTGCCCAATACACCACAGTTAAAACAACCGCGGTTCAAATGTTCGAGCAATCAGCGTTTCGAGTACATTGTTCGGTTTCTGCGGCGGAAGCTGGGTCTCAAAGACCACGAGTCTGTGTTCTGCTACGTGAATTCTGTCTTTGCGCCGGGTCTTGATGAAGGAGTTGGGAATCTGTGGAGAGTATGCACCTCAGTCATATCTGCTTCACGATGATTGAGTGGCTAACACGTAAACAGTGCTTCAAGACGGGAGAAGAGTTGGTGGTGTCGTACAGCGTCACTCAAGCATTTGGTTGAGAGGGCGTCGCGCTCTGGGGTGACTACCTTCTACCTGGACTGTCCCCTCCAACGTTGCCAACAAGCCTCTCGAACTCGGCGAGCTCCTCCTCCTTCATGGCATAAGTATGCTCCAGCGCGGGATAAGTCCTGTTCTTCACCTCATCCCTGTATGCTTCAATCGCACGACTCGCCTCGCCCCAGACATCGCCAAACTTCTTCACGAACTTGGGAACTTTCCTGCCCGGGGGAAAGTTGCCTAACATGTCAACCTGCACCAGCACCTGACCCGAGCAGCCACTTCCAGCACCAATCCCAATTGTCGGAATGCGAAGCCTTTCAGTGATGAGCGTGGCTACCCTCTCTGGCACGGCTTCCACCACCGTCGCGAAAGCTCCCGCTCCCTGCACTGCTTTGGCGTCCTGCAAAACCTTCAACGCACCACCTGCAGACTTTCCCTGAACGCGAAACCCACCAAGAGCATTTTGTCTCTGAGGCGTCAAACCAATGTGAGCAAGAACTGGGATACCCGCCGTGGTGATCTTGGCAATAGTCGGAGCCATTTCACTTCCTCCCTCGAGCTTGATCGCATGCACATGCCCCTCCTTGACCATACGAATCRCGGACTGTAGAGCTTGTTCCGGGCACACTTCATAGCTTCCCATGGGTAGATCCCCTACAATGAATGAAGCAGCAGCTCCTCTTGCAACGCTTCGACAGTGTAGTATCATCTCTTCCATTACGATGCTGCTCGTGTCATCCAGCCCCATGGCCACCATAGCCAAGCTATCTCCAACTAATATCACATCCATGCCTGCATGCTCGGCAACATGCGCGCTGGGAAAGTCGTGGGCGGTGATCATCGTGATTGGTTCCCGGCGATTGTATAATTCTCGTACAGTCTGGAGAGTTGTCTTCTTGCGGGTCGTAGCAGCTCCAATGGGTGAATGTGACGWATGCCTCACTCTCGGAGCAGAGTCTGGATTGTTTCCATAACGAACCGCTCTTACTGCCCTAGCAGAGCCTACGAAACAAGTTGATGACAAGGTCGAGATCTGTGGAATGGAAGCTGGACATCTTCTCGTCAAGGCACGCGACATGTTGAAGGTCGTCGGTCTGGGGCTCTGATCAGGCTTCGGCGTTGAGAGGTGGAGTGTAGTGATTCTTGCAGCAAACAAAATGAAGATATGCGATGCTGAGCCATGGTTTATCACAAAACAGCGGATGGCCAGAGACGTGGAATCTCGGTAWACACAATTCTACAGCGTAACTCTCATCAGATGAGGCATGGAGGACATGCCTTTTCCTCGGTCTTGCTTGTGCCGACATCGGTACTTAGGTATGCCCTGGAAACTACACTTCATCCCGGGAACATTTACAAAGGCAGAAAAGAGTAATTACATATTGCTATTGATGCAAACGATTAAATATTGAGATCAAATTAACAGACTATGTACCTATAACACATTGCACCAGACCTTACATGTGATCATGCAAATGAACAAAATGCCGCTCTCATTGCTGCCACCCAGTGCGCCCAAATGCGCCCTCACTACTTTCCCGTCTCTCGTTGATTATGACTCGCATCAGCTACTGAGCTTTGGCACCGCAAGCTTGAGAGTGGTCCTGAGGCTCGGGATGGATTCTGGGTGGAATTGTGTGAGTCCGGACTTCATTCATCGTGTGTGTGCCCTGAAGGGTCGGGTCGACCGTACGGATTGCCCACTGCTGGACTTGGGTTGTCGTGTCATCGTGTTTTCCAGATCCGTCGTAGGCGTTCTTCAGCCATGACTTATTATTACTCGTGCGCCCTCCTTGCCGATTACACCTCGTTCTTTCTCCTTCCCCTTGGGACTTCTATCTCGACCCTTCTTCCGACTCAGGAAACCCAGCATGCCTGAAGGTCGCTCCGAACGGCGCTGCTCATCACTCGGTGCGACCATGCCTTGACTCTGATTCGCCATATCACTCCAGCTGCCTTCCTCGTTGAGCACGACTTGAACACCTCCGCCCATGGAGGTGCTCCGAGTCGATCCCCGAGGATGTTGTGACCTTGTGGCGTTGGGGGCTTTGTGAGTCGGCACGTTCGGCATCTGATCGTTGCGCACAGCTTGTGTCCTCGGTTGGTTTCTTGATCCTTGAGCCGGATCTTGATGCGGCGACGAAGTCGGGCCTGTCTGAAAGTCAAGTGTCGGAAGTGGTGGAGAGCCGCGGGCGGAGTGCCCGGAAGTGTTTGCGCTGCCCGGGGTCTGTGAGCGAGAATTTGGTATGGAACGTGCATGGGCCGTATGCGGCCGGGAGTAGTTTGGAGCTACTGGCGAACTTCTCTCGCTTTTCGTTGTGCGAGATTTCGAGGCCCCAGATGCGACTGCAGTCGGTACAGGGCTCCGATCGTTGGGCGCAATCGTGTAATTGAAGGGCTCGAACATCGTCTCAATCATGCGGTGCAGCTCGTCTGCTCGGATTTCCTGCTGCGTCGCATCGTCCCTCAGCTCAGCTCGTGGCTTTTGTTTCCGCGCTCGAGCCTCTAGAGGAGCTTCTTCCAGGAGAAGCTCCTCAAGATCGTAGGTGGCATCAAAATTAGTTTTCTCACTTGATGGACAGAACACCGGCTCAATCTCCTTGGCTTCCAGAGCTTCAAAGTCGATCTCCCTGAAGAAGGGGTTATCAGTAAAAGTCTCCCACCCTGCTGCACCTATGCGTAGATTCTTGTTCTTTTCCAGCAGCGAACTGATGGCGTGCAGACACGGCATTGAAACAGGCGGGGAAGTCACGGGGAATGGCGGATCTGCCTTCACGATGGATTGCGCCAGTGCATCATGATGATTCGCTTCGAAAGGCCGCTTGTTGTAGATGCACTCATAGAACAGCACGCCCAATGACCACCAGTCCGGTTCTGAGTAGTATCCTCGGCCGGTATAAACTTCGGGAGCAAGATAGGCGAGGGTGCCAGACTTGCTGGTCAGCGGCTTCCCAGGCGTGAGATCAGAGGCCACATTAAAATCAGCCAAATGCACGTGGCCTTCGGAGTCCAGCAGCACGTTGTCTGGTTTGACATCACGATGCACGATTCCCTGCTTGTGGATATATCGTAGAGCACAACCAAGCTGTGCAATCCAGAATCGAACGGCTTCCTCGGTGAAAGTCTTGCGCGATATGTGAAAGCGCAAGTCACCGCCGTTCATCAAATCAACCACAATGTAGCTGCATGGAGCTGTCAGTGAGAGCTGACTGCACCAAGATCGCATGTACTTACAGGTATTCCATGTCCTGGAAGCTGTAACGCAGATTGCACAAGAACGGGTGATTCAGATGCTCGAGCATCCTCCGCTCCCGTATGATGTTGCGCACGCTTTCCGACCGTACCACCTCATCCTTCCTGATGTATTTGAGTGCAAACGTCAAGCCGGTGTCCTTGCGTTCCACAATCCGAACCTTGCCAAATGCACCCTTGCCCACGACCCGTAGCAGGCGGAAGTGGTTGAGATTGACCTCATCCGTCAAGACGATGTTGGAGTTGGAGTTTCCCATGGCCAATGAGTAGCCGGCAGCTGTTGGATGGGATTGGATGGGACTTCGAGAGGCAGTACGCGCGCGGTGCTATCTCTGCATCGTGGGTGGGGATAAGGCCGTGCAATGGACTACAACTGCGAGTGCGGCAGCCGCGGGCGGGTTGCGTACTGCACACTCTGTTGTATCGTAGCGGTTTAATTCGCGGAAGTCAAAGAAGAAAGATCCTGGTCCGCCACGCACGAGGCTACCGTTTCACAGCGCGGCGGCTGGCCGCAATCGTGCAGGTGGAGGGCGCGAGGACCCGGTGTTCGGAACAGCGTGCGACTTCCACGTGCGGCGTCGGTGTTTGGAGTCTCGACGTTCGTGTTGCAGATGAGGGGCAGCAGGTAGGGCTGTGTGTTTGGTCAGAGGCAGGGCGGGGATGAAGATGAAGAGCTCATAGGCTGGCTGGTCCTAAGTTAGTGGGCGGAATGAGGACTGAGGAGCAGCGGTGTATGCTAGGATTTACATCTCCTGAGAAATCCCACTGGAACAAGAAACACAAACTTGCAGGACGCCACGGTGACTCGCCAGTGTCAGAGTTACTAAGGTACGCTACGACCAACGCGCGGTGTAATGAGATGCGGCCGGGAATGCTGTTCCACTTTGCGCGCTCGTCGAAAGGGAGATGCTACCTAGGTAGCCTTTCCGGACTTTACTGCGGCACGCGAACATCACCTCGCGAACCCTAACTACCTACTTGCACTCACCATCTTTGTGCAGAGAGACTAACCGCTCCAACGGCGGCGTCCCCTCAAGCTCAGGTGTAACACACCTTGGCCTTCGCCCTGGACACTTCGTTCCACGAAGCAAGACACAAACATGATGGCTGATCCTTCAACCACGTGGGCCGGGACGCCGCGAGACAGTCCAGACGAATGAGCGAGCACGTATGGCGACGCCATTCCGAAAATCGCCTTGGTCGGGATTCCAGAAGGCTTCGACAGAACCCAATTTTCAGCTCTGACTAACTGCATCTAATTTGGTGAGTAAAGATCATAATAAGCACTCTCTGCTTGCAGTCATGCCATCCGATAATTAGTGGGTGCACCAGTTTGACGGGCTTTGAGGAGTGGGTACGGGATTCCTGCAGTCGCACAGCCATGCACCATGTCTGACGTTTGTCTCAGTTACACGACGTGCACGGAATCTGCAATTTGGTATTGATGGGAAACGCCGAGACGGCCGACAGTGACGAGAAAGAAGTCATCTCGCGTATTCAACCACCTTCCCAATGCAGATGAGTATACAATGGCAATTGCAATGTTTGCGTGAATCGAAATCATATGCTCGAGGAGTCTGCTGATGTGCACTAGCCCCAAACAAGAGGGCTCGGCATTGCATGTATATTGCAGAACATATGTACATCCATGGATGTTTCGGACTTCGAGAATGAATAAAGCACCGCCTTTCGCCCGCACTCAATCCAAAGCTCATCCCAGACCGCAATTCGTGCGCCAGCTCACCGAAAACAACATCCTTAGCCTTGAACTCCGACGAGCCACGCCCTAACTCCGCATACCGACCACAGACGCCGTCTTGATCGATTGATAGAGACTTTATGAAGTGCATGACAGCACTCAAACCTCTTCCATGGTCCCTGCAGGCTCCTCGTCTTCTTCGTCGTCATCGTAGCTGCCCACGCTGCTCATCTCGTCGCTATCGTTTGAGTCGCCGCCAGCATCGTCTGCATTCTCCTTGGATGCGTACTTCGTGACGTACTCTGCGCAAAGGTCAGCCTTCATCATCGGCACAGACGGGAGCGACCATGGCGAACCTTTGACTTTTGATTCATAGCCCTTGGGCTCTCTCATCATCAATGCCGCTGCTTCTCCATTAAGCGGATCGGTGGGATTGGGATAACGTAATAATTGCGGAAGGAACACCTCGAAGATGTTGACCATGTCGTACATCGGCGACCAAGTTTGGTTGATGACATCGAGACAGACGCTTCCAGATCTGTGAAAACGTCAGTTATCAAACAGACCAGCCGTTGATGAAAGGGAGTGCAGTACAGCTCATCGATATTCGGGTGGAATATACGGTTGACAAACCCAATACTCGGGCTCTTATACGGGTACTGGTCGGGTAGCTCAACGTGGATTTTCCAGAGACCTCCCTCAAAAGGTGCTGCTCAGACGTCAGCCACACATGYGCCGCAAAGCTCTTGATATGCAGACTCACTCTCAGTAGGCCCCTTAAACCTCACGTAGAACTCTTGCCTGTATGGACATTTAGTACGTGATCTTTGCGCGAGGATCATGGCATGGCTGTGGCTAACACTGTCGAGACAGGTTAGTCAGCATGCAACGTGAGCGCAGCAAGCGGAGGGGGGAGATTGCAAGCACAGAGGGTTTTCGTACTATTATCATTGACCAGGGTCACCTCGTAGTCGCTCATCAGCCTGTGTGAAAGATTAGATGCCGCTCTGGTAACACGAAGCTTTGTTTCGGCTCACATCTTCATGACCTGCATAGGCGGTTAGCTCAAGTCTTGAAGGCCATGCTATGAATTCCCTGTCTGCCTTGACTTACATCCGTCTCGATTCTCCGTTTTGGACTGCTCATCTTGCCTCCAAGTCTTGGCTTGCTTCGGTGTGTCGTTCAGCCCCTTCCAATCGTTTCTCTGGGGACGACTGTTGATTTTGTGTCGCTAAAGGTTGATCGAAATGTCAAGAAAGCTGAGGTGTCAAGACAAAGGGTAGRTATTCTCGTAAAGTCGAATTGCAAGAGCTCTCGGCGGTTCAGGCAGGTAGGTCGTCGCTTTGTTCGGTCTCTGCCGCCGGGTTTCGAAGTGCTTTGACGCTCGAATGCGTGGTTCGTTCAATGGCGTCGGGAGGATGGCTAGGTGGATGTTCAAGTCAGATTCGTATCGGTAACCAGAGTCTTGATCGGGGAGAGTGTGTCGCAAGTGAAAGTCGGAAGTGTTTGCTAGAAGGGTGACCATCGACAGCTTGATGGTAGCATGATGAAGTCACGCGGGATGGCCGATGGCCGATGCCGATGCCGGGGTGTTGCAGATAGTGCACGATAACTAGTTAGGTAAAGTATCTCATGCATTCACCTTGTCCAGGTCGGATTCGCAATCAGGAACAAAGTCCTGGACTAATCGTATCTTTATCGCATCTACTACTGAAGCACAGACAACTCTCTCTTTCTTTCAACTGTCTGTTGTACATGAACGTGGCTCATATGAGCACGGCGGTTGAATGGTTTCAACAGGGGAGGGGTAATAATAGACTCTGATCAGATGCACTCTGAGAAGCTGGAGTCTCTGCCTTGTTGCTACTCGTTCAGAAATATCGCACCCAACAAGGAGCAGATGCCCCTATCCGGCTTCGATAGATCGAATTTATCAGAGAAGAGAAGGCGCAAGTTAAAAGAGAAAGCTCGTGATAGCAAACAACCTGATGTAAGGTACCCCCTAAAACCAAGCAAACCTAATGTCCGCCCGACTCCCTTGCCCTCATTCCTCGTCATAGTGTTCACCGAGCTCGAACTGTCCACCACTTCGAATCCACGCTCGAATGCGATCCTCTTCAAGGAACCCCACCTCCCTCCACCCAGCGACAAGGCGTTTGGCCCTGGTCAGCTTCCACTCATAGAATTTCTCCAGCCACTGCGCGTGCGCGTACTCCGTCCGGACCTTCGCATTCTTCAGCAACTTCTTCTCATTGTACAACACATCATCCTTGAACGCGCGGACTGTTACACATTGTCAGCAACATACCTTTTCCATCCTCGTGCATAGGCTTACTCACAGAAGTGCCGCTTGATGAGCAAATACTCCCCACATCGAAGCCCCAACGCTGCAGCAAGAACTCGCTCCGCTTTGTGTAGAGCGAACACATACCGATCGTCGCTCAAATCTGTGGGCTCGTCTTTGGTCGCGTAGAGAACATCACAGGACTGTAGTTTCGCCATCGCAAGATCATCCTCCCCCTCTTTGATGAAGGGCGCGTAATCGGTCATCGACACGGCGTTTGCGTAATCCTTATGATCAGGGATGGCAATGGCCGAGAGGAACGCTTCCTGCAGCCATGTGTAGATGCGACAGTGATGGTCTGGCGTTGCGTCTACGTTGTCATGAAGGTGTGGTGTTGGTTTGATGACGCGTGCCGTCTCACTGATGCACAACTCGGAAGCTAGGCGATTTAGCAATGGAGTGATGGGACCTTGAATGTAGAAGAAGCGGACGCGTGGATCTTTGGGCATGAGGAGCGCGAAAATTGCGATTGGGATGCCATCCGATCTTCCTTTGTGCTCGGCATCCTCGATATGCGCGGCATCTTCGAGAAGAATAAGGGACCCTGTCCTGCGAGGTTCGAGCTGGAACACCTCAAGAGGCTCGATGCGGAGGAGGTGATCGTCCTTTTCCAGGAAGGGATTCAGCTGGTCAAGGAGCCATTGTTTGATCATCTACGAGTCAACGTTAGCTTAAACTTGGTGCGCGGGTCCGATAGGCTCACTATGCATATGGCCACTGGGTTGCGTGCGGTCAGCACTACCACTGGGAAATCGTGCTTCCTCGCCGGCTTGAAAACGATGGATGGCAAGGCGGTCGCTCGAAGTGAATTGAGATCCACGCCTTTTGCGGAGCACGGTGATGGACTCGGCTTTGCTGCGGGTTGCGGTTGTTTCGCCATGGTCGACTGCTAAGCCTGTGTAGCAGATGGAGATGGTGGTGATGGTGATGATGCGAGAAATAAGATGAAGCTTGAGATTACTTGCCGTTGGTCGCGCATTCATTCACTTTAAAGAGGGAGGTTTGTGAGATCAGAACTTCGCATGACGGCGTTGCGAAGCTATCTCGATTCTTCAGTCAAGTGAAATGAGAAGGCCCATGCGCACGCACCTTCTCGTTCCTGTTCATTCTAACTCACGTTCTTTCCTCAGAATCACTCCTATGCACGAGCTTGTCGTGCAACTCCCAATCCTGCGCCTTGCTGTCATGCTGTCATGCATATTGTACAGTTCATTGCTCTATCGTCCACGTCTACGCATCTGGCTCCTCGGGCGCCTTCGCCAAACCGTGCTCCTTGAGCAGGGTGTCGATCTCATCGGCGGCCCACAAGTGGTGGTAGATGGTACCCTTCTCTGTCCTGCCCACCGTAGCAAACTCAATCTTCTCGCTTGACAGTTTGGTGCTGTCCATCGTCTTCGACAACACCTTGACAGCCAACTCGCATGCCTGCTTCAGATTGCAGTCCTCGTTGTAGTCCTGCTTGAGCAGAGACTGCGCGCTCGCATTGTTTGCGCCCACACTCGTTGCCTTCCAGCCAGTGTAGTTGCCGCTTGGGTTCGACTGGTAGAGCTGAAACTGGCGCTGGTTGTCCCAACCAGCGTAGATGAAGGAGACACCGAACGGCCGCAGACCACCATGCTGAGTGTATCCTTGCTTCAGATCGCATAGTCGCCGCACAAGCTGCTCGCAGGGGATATCGGCGTTGTATGTGAGGAGGTAGCGTTGGGCGGCCTGGCGGGCGTAGTTGATGAGGATGTTGGCGTCAGCGGTCATACCTGCAACAGCGCAAATCATGTTGCTGAACGGCGATGGTCAGCGTTTCGTCGTTCATACAAGCCCAATGCCACAATACGCACTCGTTCAAGATGTACAGCTTCTCAGCGCTTGTGTCCTGCTCCAACAGCTTGCTCGTCACTTTCCGCTCGGCTGCGAGAACGATGCCATCGTTTGCGAGGATTCCCAGGGCGGTTCCAGCGTGTGAAATGGCCTCTAGCGCGTACTCGACCTGGTAGAGGCGGCCTTCGGGTGAGAAGATGGTCGTGCGACTGCGGAGTATGTTAGCACGTCCTTCCTGACGTCGATGCTGGGGAGGCGTGCCTATCGTAGCGTCTCGACATGTCGGCGTTTGGGTGTGTGAGTTTGGATCAATTGCACGGATGAGGGTATTAGAAGCTATTCGGGATCTGGTGGGTGGCCGGGGTGGAAGATGGTTTGTATGATCAAAGGTGTTTCGGTGATGGATTGTGAAGTTGAAGTCGAAGGTAGAGAGCTCTCAGGCAACGGCGCGCCGACGCGGCAAGCAAGCTCTCGGTGGATTCTGGAGATTTTTTGGATCTTCACTACATTAACCATCATCTCATCCGCGACATGAGCAGAAGATCAACCTCGCGATGATGGAGTCACCCAACAAGAGACACAAGACAGCTTCGCCGGCATTGGATGCGCAGAACGACTTCGTTCCTTTAGCCGCACAGGACAACAAAGAAGCAGCATATGGCTATGGAGAAGCTTCAAATCAATCCTTTCAGGCACCACGAGAACCGCGCGGATTCTACCAAGGCCACCACGGTCATGCACGAGGTGGACATGGACCTCGTCATGTGGAAGATCGGCCCAAATCAAAGCATCTACTGCCGGGCTACGAGCCATGGATTCTGGTCAAGACGAAACTGCGACGACGCTTCGTGCACAACACCGAGACGAAGGAAAGCTTCTGGTTCATTCCCAAGGATGTCATGCCCGGCGTCATTGATTTCGACAGGTGGGAGGTGGAGCAGAAGGAAAAGGCTGCGAATGCGAAATGGGCAGAGGAGCAGCTCAAGGAAATGCGTGAGCAGAGCAAGGCCGTCGAAATCAACAAGGCGGCAGACGCAGAGGGAAGAAGTCGACGGCGGCGAAGTGAGAGTTTGCAGCGGGAAGATGAGGCGGCCATGCTGGCAGAATTAGCTGCTCAGGCCGAGCATGGAGAGGAGCATGACATTAAACAGGCTGTGCAGGCTGTGCAGCATACCGAAGCTGGCTATAATAGTGACAGCTCGTACGAAGAGGTTGAGGTGACAGATTCCGAGGGCGAAGAAGACGATCCCAATAAAGCCTCAAGTAGTGGAGATCGGGGGCAGCATGCCGAAGCTGGGCAAATGGATGTCCAGGAGGGAGGGGATGAAGCACCTGTGGAATTCGGCGAGGACGACATTGCCTGGCAACTGGAAGCGATGGGAGAAGATTATGGCCTAGATCCCGGTGAATATGGCGAGGGTGCCGATGGAGAATGGGATGAAGGTGCTGAAGGTCTACCTTTCACCGATGAGGATGCCGCAAACTTGTTCCGCGATCTCCTCGATGACTATCGCATTACCCCCTTCACGCCTTGGGATAAGGTTATCGCCGATGATACTGAGGCGAGCATTCTCAACGATGATCGATATACTGTGCTACCTAACATGCGGGCTCGAAAGGAGGTATTTGATGCGTGGGCAAAAGACAAAGCCGCACAGCTGAAGCAGGAACGAGCGGCGATGGAGAAGCAAGACCCCAGGATCCCATATCTCGCCTTCCTGCATGATAAAGCGACGCCCAAGCTATACTGGCCCGAGTTCAAGCGCAAGTTCAAGCGCGAGGCGGAGATGAACGATCGCAAGCTCAGCGACAAGGATCGAGAGAAGCTGTACCGTGACCACATCAACAGATTGAAGCTTCCAGAAAGTACGCGCAAGGCGGATCTCCAGAATTTGCTGAAGAGTGTCCCTCTCAAGGCTCTCAACCGCGACACTAGGATGGAGCTTCTACCGCAGCAGCTTCTCTCCCATCTTCACTACATTAGTTTGCCGGAGACGACGCGAGATGCGAWCGTCAACTCTCATATCAAGAACTTACAGGCTGCACCTGAAGACGGCGATATGACCGATGAACAGCGAATTAAAGATGAAAGACGACGCGAGGAAAGAAGTCGCCGTGAAAAGGCTTTAGCGGATCGTCAACGTCAGGTTGACGAAGAACGGCGTCGCGCAGAGAAGGACGAAGCCAGAGCTAGAAGAGAGTTGCAAGGAGAGGAGCGCGAGTTGCAGAAAGCCATGGCAGTCTCCAACCGGGGTTTGAAAGCGCAACTTCTCGCAAGCAATGACGGCGATCAAATGGATACCGATAACTGAATAACGAGTTTCAACAGACTTGCGAGTCACCGACTTAGCGCCATTTCTCTTCACCCTCTTCCACTTCCAATCTCTGCGTCCCCTCATTAATCTCCACGGTTCTATGGCCACCACTGCTATTAGCAGGAGTGCCAGCAGCGGAGCCGTGGCTTCTTTCCATCTATCTCCTTCAATCACAGCTCTGATGCCTAGAATCGCAATCACCAGCATCCACAGTTCGCCCATAACATACAATCCCACTGCCTTCGCCATTAGATGTCTCCCACGTCTTTACAATACGGCCCGTGAGCCGTGGCGTGGCTTGCAAATAAGTCTCGACAGCCATGGAAGGATTTATTGGATCCATATCATCAAGCTGGCTTTCCGCAAGACAACTGGCCCGAAGTCTCGCGAAAGAAGAAGCATGGTACAGGAGCGGATTCGCAGAATTTCCACTGTCTTGTTTGCCCAGTCCAAGCCTTGGGATTTGGACACTGGTCGGCGGTAAATGAAGAGGAAAGCAGAGACATGTCTTTTGCGAATTCGCTGTTGGTGAGTTTGATCCTGCACGATGATGTTGGCGCGTTTGGAGATTGTTCATTTCTCTTGCCCATTGGGGTATCGACATTGTCTTTGCGTTGTGGGAGAGATGGCGCGTTTGTATGGGGTGAGTTTTCTACTTGGATCGTATATCGGCGTCTTGAGTTCAGACGTCTGGGCATGAAGATCATGGCTATATATATTCATCGAAGAATGATGCTTTGTGCGTTGAGTACTCCCGTGGAGTGGCCACGGCATGGTACGCTGGGAGCAGCTTTTGTCGATGCGTGCATGGTTCAACGACGCTTTGCCTGGAGTATCGTGGTTCCGATTGGGGTAGGGATGAGTAGTGAGCGAAGTGAATGGCATCTGAAGAAGTCTACATAGAGCAAACTATCCCACCCCCTTACAATGTGGTCATGGGTACACTACAACAAAAGGGTTGTGCTGTATCTAGCTCGCTCTCCTAAGCTTTTACATACCAGCGATCCTTGAAAGTCGGGAGCAGGGAACCTTACTACCCCAGAACAGTCATGACGAAGCGCATCATGAGTGTGATATAATACCACACTGGTAGGATGTACCGTCATCTCGTGTCGTCTCATTCCTCGTAGTGAAAGACTACCCCAACCCTAACCCTGATCGGACCACTTTACAGGCAAATTCGATAGAATCACAAAGCACACAGAGCATTCAAACACAATCGTCTTGATTGCAGTGCACTACATACAAATACAAGTAGACTCTCCCATTCAAATTCCATATGTCCTGTCATGACCATAAAAGCCCACCACTTTCCTCATGATGAGCTTATTGGTGGTAGTAATAATTCATCTGTCCTATACAATCTCGCCATACATTGATACAGGTGAGACGGACATGGCCTCGGCGGAACAGCATGTCCGCTTTTTGCCTTCATTCTTCTCRAATGCGACTCTCGCATCTCGCGCCTGCCGCGTGTTCCTGCTGCGGACAAGCAGATCAGATGCATACTCTGCTGCATAAGATGGCGAGACGTTCACCTCATCAAGATCCATGCTCTCGTCATCAAGCGACTCTTCCAACAGATATCGAACTTCTTCTTGAAGTTCTGAGCGTCTGTGACCATGGGAGATGGGTCGTCCGCGCTTCTTACTGCTCTTCTCGGTATGGTGATGAGGAACAGAAGTGGCGGCGGGGGCATGTTTGGCGGATCTGCTATGACGATGAGGTGTGTGAAGCACCTTATCACTGATGGAGAAGTCGTTGATCTCCGGGCTTTCAACCAGATCCATATCGTCGTCAACGATAATTGGCTTGAGAGAAGTTCCAACATTCATCTCCTCTCTCAAAAGCTTGAGGGGTGGTAGTCTTGCATTGCGACACGTCGCCTGGCGAGCCAAACAGGCTCGCTGGGGCGCCATTGACGAAGTTGTTGACACCGACGAGATGCTTGATGATCGGGATGACCTGTCAGAAACCATTGACTCGGGGCTCGAGCCATATGAGGTAACACTCATCATCGACGGTCTTCTGCTCAGCGGGTAGCGAGAGTCAATAGCAGGGTGCATCGGCTGGAAGTCCATGCTGCACCTGCTGGAGTTCATCTGATCCGCGTATACCATCGCCGAGGACATGGCCGGCATTCGACCACCCAAAACGCTCACTGCAGGAGTGTTTGATGCGATCGAAGACGGAGTCATGTTTGGCGTCGGAAGCGGACCCATCCTCACCAATGCTGGTGTAGGAGGTCCCAATTCTGGAGTAGGTTCCAGAAATCGGGGCAAGATGGTCGACGGTGTGGGTGTGTTCTCATTTGACGTCGATTCCATTGGTGCAAGACTGAACATGCTGCTATGTGGTGCTGGTGTTGCCGGCATGGCTGGCATTAGAGACGCGAAGCCACTGCAGGGCGAAAGCTTGATCGCGGAGTTGATCTTGTTTTCGATGGTCGGCATATTGTCGAGCTGTGGTGTTAACAACGGAACGATGCGCTTCCAGGTGGAGCTTCCCGACTCAACGCCCGCACAGAAAACGGTCGGAGGGTTAGGGGTGTACCGAAGCACAATGTCTTGCCATTTCTCGAAGAGAGGTTTAGGAAGATGCAGATTCCAGTCGATCTTGGCGAGGAAGCTCCGTTCGTTTTGGTTGATTTCGCAGACGCTAAGACCTGACATCTTGCTCCATGCCTTGGCAGAGTAGTTGCGGTCCTGCAAATACTTCGACGCCAAGATGAGAGCTGCAAGAAACATGCGGCGTCCACACATGAGAACACGAGCAGCAGGGCAGTCGATGCTCTGCTCCATCGTGAAGTCAGTTCTGGGCACATGTGGCCTGATCAGGATCAAGTAGTAGAGCGCGACTTGGAGCGTCGAGTAACTTGTCCTGGATCTTTTCAGAGTCTCCTCGATGTACTTGCGCATCGGAAGAACTCCGCGTTCACCACCTTCGCTCTGGCAGAAGATGCTCGACAAGGGCCAGATGACCTCTACCATTTGGGTCGCAGAGTCTTTACCAAATTCAACCTTAGCAATCATTCAACACCAGAAAACATCAGTCGCATGTGCTTACCGACAAGGTTGTCGACAAAGTTGATCTTGCGATCACGCTGCCGTACAAGTGGTGGAGGTTTTTGAGCCTTTGAGTTTGAGCATCTTCGAGGATGCTGACGCTGCGGTGCTGGAACCGAAGTGACAGCTGCGTAGGTCGGACATGGGACGTTGGGCTTTAGTATGTTGTCAAGCACCGAACGTTTTTCGCCTTGTACGCCTGCAATCTGGGTTTGGTATTGCAGCTGCGCCTGCGCACAAAGTGTGTCGCGTTCTCTGGCATCTTCCGTCCGCGCACATCGGAAGTCGTCTGAAATCGAACTTGCGATGGAGCTCTGCGCCGAGAGAGTGTCTGAGAAGACGGAGACTTGGGATGACGACGCGGAAGACGCAATAGATGGTTCATATGGCCCACATATCCCCAGGGAGAGGCCATATCCGTCTAGGTGCTCGACCGGGTTGAAGGTCATCATGGGTCTCAAGATGTGATAGATGTATCCAGTAGATTAAAGCCGTTTGAGTTGTTGGTATCCAGTACGCCTTTCGGTGTTGAAAGACGTGAGTAATTAAAGACTTCACAAAGACATGTGTCGATGGAAGAAGAGGTATGTTGGTATGATGGTGTGTTGTTGTTCTGACTCCTTCCTAGTCAACGATCCAGTCAACGCTGATCACAGGCTACTTCAAATTGTGCTTGACGTCTCTTCCGTGCTTGTGTCCCGGTGTTGCTTTCGTTTCGGGTAATCGCGAAGCTCGAAAGGCTAGTTGTCGTTGTTCGTACAGCGGTATTCACCACTGGGAGACCTCGACGACGGTTTCGGTAGACTTGGTGGTGGCTGGACTGCTGACTGGAAGCTCGTTCTTGGGGATGGAAGGGCTCATGGTGACTTTTGGGAACGTGAAATGGGTAGTGAAGCGGTCGCTGGTTGCTTTGTTGTGCTCTCGTCGTTGCGTCGTTCGGAGCTGGAGGTCCGTGGAGGTAAAGTGAGTCGAACGATAGCAAGGAGCAGGGAAGTAGAAGWAGATGAAGAAGTGTCAAGGTGGGATATGAGTCGAGATGTGGCTCAGGATTGTCCGATGCTTTGGGCAGGCGGTGGCGTATCCGTCCTCGCCCAGTAGTCGAGAGGAAGTGTTTGGGCCAGTGTAGACCGTGGGTGTGCAATGTGAGATTAAAAGGTAAGTGTCATAAGGAAGGATGAGTGGTTATTGASTGGCGAGATGGCGAGAGGCGAACGACTAGAGTCAGGCTATGACTGGGTGTCCAGCACAAAGCAGGCTGCCGTCTGGGGTGTTGCTCRGGAGGCGAAGGAAATGCCGCGCTCGTTCACTCGCGCTTGCCGTTGCTGGTTGCAGATGATAATGAGGTAACAAGACAAGGCAGTTACTCCTTCGACATCGTCGCTGCCTCGCGAACAATAGGGGACATGATGATGGTGGGTTGCATACTGCCTGGAAGGAATAATTATAATGTGAGAGGAGGGGGACCTTCCACGCTCGCTCACAGCGCAGGTGGCCGGCATGACTCAACCCTCGAAGCTCGAAGCGGTATCGTAGCGGTTACAGCCGGGCGCCTTCGCCTTGTGAGAAACATCGCCACAATTTCACGAATCCGATTCGCCTCTTTGTGAACTGCGCCAGGCAGATGCGTTCTCAGGCGTTACCCTACCTCCTAGTTCTGCATTCGACACTTGTTCTGTCGTCATTTTTCATGCTTTGCTCTGGCCAAGGACTAGAGCCACCTTGTGTGCTGCGCGTTGTATGGCGGCTTCTGATGTTGAATGTGCCGCACGTTGCCTGCATATACACTACCACGTCCTTTCGACTGCAATCGGCCGCATGCGGACAGTAATAGAGAGCGAGCCACGATTTGCCACACTTTGCGATTTCTGCTACGTTCTTTGACCAGAAGTAGATGAGTTGTTCATTTCATTGCTGCGACGTGTTACGCGACGTCCAGGTCATCTTGCGACGCAGAATCTTTTTGACTTCCTTGAAGCCCCAGCCTCTGCCGCGCCATGCTGAGATAAATAAAGGCTGCGGACGGAGGTGTTGTTGTTCCCTGCAAGCTTGAGAGCCCGCTTACCTACCTTACCTTGCTTGTTAGAACTCACTTACCTACCTTGACTTCGAGAAACAACGYATGCAGCCACCCTGGGAGGTGCATTTGGCCCCGCACAATCGCCATGCAAACTTGCACGCAGCTGGAGATGTTTCCGCATCGCCTCAAAGGCGGTAAGGTACGTATCGGAAAAACAGAGCCCATTGCCAAGTCCGACCGCTCTGCAGTGTCTGCACGAGCGGAGTGCACACGCGGAGTGGCAAGAATCAGCGTTGTCGGCCTTGATGACACTTTTCCCTCCGTTAGCTCTCCCTCGAGAACACGAAGTTTTCTCATGACGGCAATTTTGCAGACCGTCAAAATGACTCCCATCACCCATGGCGAGACAATCCAAAAGAGGAAGTGCTACGCCGGAGCTTGAAGGAGCTGTGTAGCCTTGTATGAGACAAGGTCAGGTGTTGACGCTGAAATTTTCTCGACCGCCAGTTGTGCATTTGCCTTGCACAACCCACGAATGTCAGCCGACTGCCCAGCATTACCATTCGCCTCTAGCAGGAACCCGGCGCTTGAGCGACGTCAAACCCTCCTAGGAGTGACGAGCGAAACGTGACCTTGTCAGCGTCACAGCTGCGCTGGACGTGTCGTGAAAATCGTCTTAATTCTTGTATGTAAGAAGAGAGCATCTATCGTATTAAAGTGAATGTCGATTTTCGCGACCAAGACAGGGGCGCAATAAATAACATGATCGCTCACAAGAAAAGCTAGGTATATGCAATGCGAAGCAGCCAGAAGTTGCAAGCGTCCCGTCTTATTAGCCAGACAATAAACAGGGCGAAAGGGAGCAGTTCCAACGTCCATGACGCCGGACTACTCGCGGTTCTGCAGAAACGGGCACTCAAACGCTGACATATTGCTCATCTCCTCATGCGCAAGCCTCGTCTCTTCACTGTGAGGACCAGACGCTAAAGCATGATCAACAGGCAGAACCTCATGTCTAGCAGAATGAATCACTTCAGCAGGCTTATCAAGGTGCTCATCGACAACATCGTACACGCCACTCGCCTTTGACGCATCGTTGACTTCGCCTCGCCCAGCTGAAAGTGAGACCTCCTCGACATTTCCGATGACCGGTGATGAGAGATTAGATCGTTGCGCATCGGCGATTGACTGTCCTGTCTGTTCAAAGAGGATGTGATCAGACATGCTGGCTGGGACAGGAGCAGCAGCAACTGGCTGTATCACTTCTGGCGCATTCGACTTGGGCTCTTGGATCTGGACCTCCGCTGTGTAGGTTGTGGCCACTTCCACGATGGCGCAGGCTTCCGACTGCGAGGTTTGGTCTGGATGTCCCGAGTGGCCGGATGTCGCAGCACTGCCAGGCGTGGCAGGAACAGTGTCAACACCCTCCGTCTTAGACGAACTGGAATCGATCACCGATACGGTTGTACTACGGTCGAATATGGGACAGGAGAGCGGCTCTGTGCGTGACTCGGTGGAAGCGGGCATCTGTGCCGGTACTTCCCCTGGCRCTTCGGCCTCATTGTTGTGTTCAGGCGCCACTTGCTCATCGTTGTCGTCGAGCGCGGCTTCCAGATCCACCTTGCGATTTATAGCATCTTTTCTGACAACTCCTTGCGGTGCAATTTGGCGGAACATCTCTAGCGGATCCATCCATGTCTGGAGAGCTTGCAGCCGAATCTTCTCGTCGACATCCGCGACTGTGACGCCTTGAATGTCAATCAGGCCGCCATGAGCCTTGGCCGTGACCTTTTCTCCCTTGCTGTAGAACGTCAGCACATCGATCGACGATGCTGTACGACGTTGCGATGGGCGCGGGTGCCACCTACTTATTGAAGCCAATGTAATCGTTCTTCATGACACCCCAGTGGCGCCAGCGGAAAGAGACTCGAGGTGGACCGCTGTAGACTTCCAAAACCTCCCACGCAAAGGTAGGCATCATCCGCTTAAACGTCTTATGGCTGGAGTTGAAGTCTGAGTTCTCTGGGCTGTAGTACTCGTTCGGCGCGATGATTCCGTTATAGGTGCCCACCTGTCGTGAAACTCAGTCAGTATGTCCCGATGTAGAGGATATACTCGATGAAACACCGACTTTGATCATGTGCTCGGCAGTTCTGGAGATGTGTAAGCTAGCGATGCTTCAGATGAATGGGGAGCGATACGCACTGAGCCGGGCCTCCTCCCATTGCGAAGGAGTAGTTTGCATGGTCGATAGTCCGCCAATCTGATAGTCTGGGTTTGAAAGAGGCTTCCACTTCCCAGTTCTTCACAAGGTTCTCGACCAATTGTGGTAAGCTGCCCGCAGTGTGGTTCATCGTCTTGCCTGCACGCCACTGTTAGCTGGACTGAGTAGTCAAGCCAGGCATCATTCAAAGTAGAGGAACATGACTCTGAATATTTCTGGATCGGCATGCAGAGCAGGTAGTCGCAACGTTTGATCTATCAGGAAGAAAATGCTTCGTTGCGGTCTCAGCTCCATTTAGTGCGACGTGCAAATCGAGCATRGTGATTCGTAGTACCGTGAAGGTAGTGTCACGGTCGGCTGTAAGGATGGCACAGAATGGATCGAACGGGCTCTGAAGAATTGAAAAATTGTTGCTCACCCTCGGCCCAGACTTTGCGAGTCTTTGAGTAGTCCGGAGGTCGACCGTAACGCCACTGAACTCCTTCATCGTTGAAGACAGCATTTGGAGATGTGAGATAGTCTGGAATAGCAGGAGTCGGCTCAGCAATCTCAGGTTCGACTGATGTAGCTTCAAGCTCTTCGGTGGTCATGGTCGGGAGGAKTCGGCTGTGCGTGCAGGTATCTTGCAGGTGTTGGAAGTCCTAAAGTCGGGGGAGATTGAGGCAGAGTAGGGAAAAGGGCGCGAAAGAACAATCGAGAGAAGGTGACGGGTGAGGCTTTGTATGCCATTATTGACCACATCTAGCGAGCCTCGCGCATGCTGGGCACTTGGTCCACCCCCACGGAGCTAACGCGATACCATCGAGAAACAGGTTCCGTTGAATGATTCACTTTCACTGTTCTTTGGCTGCTCGCAGCTTTCAGCCCTGTAGATATCGTGTGCTACTCGAACGAGCGCAACCACATTCAGTGGACGTCCAGCACACCATGTCTGCTGGCGATCCTGAGTCCAGGCCCACGTCGACACGATTGCAAGCCACATGGCAAGTTTGACGAAATCCGACTGGGTATGTTTGAGTATCAAATCGATCCAACACTTACACCGTAGCGAGTCGAAGCATCTTCAGCCACCTTCAATAAGTAATCCCCTCCTTTTGGGTCCAATTTTTTGCGAAGCAGCTATACATTCCTGAGATTCGATGAGGGCGTATTCGGGCATGGCATAATCGGCAACGCAGAGGATTATTGTTCAGGCTCAAATCTTGTCATGCGGCAAAGTCGATTCAGCCGTGGAGATGTGGGCGTGTTCTTTGGTGTCACAAGCCAGAGCATTTCTGGAGGCGTGCTTCCAAGCGTACCGCACGCAGCTGGCGCATGGGCGAGCGATTGTGGCTTTTGACGTTGTTTCATTGAAACCGGGTTTGTGCTCCCAGAAACCATGTCAGATCGTGGAATCCACATGTTGCCCTGCCRCATGCGCCTCACGTCTGATGGATCTCATGTCGGAACATTATTCCAAATCAAGGTTGATCAACATTACGGCGCTGATATTGCGACGCTGTGGAGGGGCCGTTCGAGAAGCCATCTCCATTGCGTCGACCCAATCACTGGCTCTCAAGAGAATCGGGTGTTGTAGTCTCGTTCTCGGAACAGTGTCTGTTGAACTCGAGCGTTTCCAAAGCTGGGAATTGCCACGCTGTCAGCGTTGCGCGAGGATGCAAGATATTCTACGGGTGTCCTATGGTCCATTCGTCGCGAATCGACACAGATGTGCTACGCAGCAACCACGGTACTTCTGGAGGGACAAGGCCCAAAGGGAGGGTAAGCGCGTGCGTGAGCGACTGCAATCGGAGCCCTATATCGGGACGAAAACTGGCCCAGAACACAGTTAGCCGGTCGATGCCAACTCAGCCGGAGAGGAATCGCGTAAGACGTTGCACACCTTGAGACATCGACCCAGAAGACGGTGGTCTGGCCTCGTGAGTGACATTGCACAGCAGGTTGACAGCTGTCAGAAGACGTCAAATTCTTTCCAGAGAGAAGCTTCCACGAGCGCGTAAAAGAGGAATAACACGTCTGTTGTTACAAGACTAACAGTACACCAGGACAGCCTTTGATTCTCGAAGTATCTTGTGATCGCGGCTTGATCGGACCACGAGGGGATGACGTTCGTAGAATGCGACGACACAAGAAGAGCCTGAACAGTGCCGTCAGGTCYGATCAGTCCAGACTCGTAGTGTGGTTACTGCGAATGGTCTAGTGAGCGCTTGACAAGGTGCAGCCTTTCGCTGACAAAAGATGAAGCCGTGTGGCAACAGCGAGATTCGCGACTGAGAATGTGTTCTGTCTTCCCAATATGCAGCGTGACCTAGCTTCACTTCGCAATTTGGTACCCGAAAAACGTCATGCGACGCAGATGTGTTCAGTCCTTCACAGATAACCTTGGTCCAATCAGCGCAATGTTCTCCGGCTGGTCATTTGGGGCCTCGTCTTGCATTCTGTGCACCAGAGGCTTAGGGAATCGTTCGATCAACGACGTCGCAAGTCTTATTCAGGCGTCATACGCCGGTCGAACGCGCGGTCTCGCCCGTCTTTGGAACAGCCCGCGTTCGTCCTAGCCATCTCCATCGCTCCCTGCCGTGCCAACTTGAGGTAGAGAGATGCTCATAAATCTTGTAGAGCATTCTCGAGGTCGGTACAGCGTGCTTCTGCACTTTGCATGCATTCGATCATAGCGTCTTTACTGACGAAGCGCCCGCCATTCTTCTCTATTCTGACCACGTTTTTTTCGCCGTTTGTGTTGGGTACAAGAACAATAGTCACAGTTTCGTCACATACGTCTTCCTCTGAGGAATCTGGGTCAGCGATGATCCAACTTCTGGCATCTTCCCTCCTCTTCAACGGCGAAGCTGTTGTGAAGACTCCAAATGTAGCGGCAAGAGGCAGCCGGGGCAGGCTCAGCCGGTGGCTTTCAGAAGTGAGAGGAGAGCACAGGATGGCCTCTCGATCGGCATCCCACCATGCATGTGGAAGCACAGTGTCCCGCAGTGCTGCTACAACCGCCAGCCACGCAGCATCAAATGCATTTCCATCGAGAGAGAGGCAGAGGATATCGACGTATAGCGTCCAGTAAGCCTTGGTGACGACCTTCKGCTCCTCATCCGCAATATCGTCGTCGGTCTTTGGCTCCGTGTACTTGATGCGTAAGTCCGTGGAGTCGATTGCGCTGGTACTGTGAAGTAGAGACAGTACGCGGTAGGAGAGTGCTTGCGCAAGTGAGCTTGGTGGATTTCCAGGCAGATGAGCCGGGGAACACCCCGTGCTTAGCTCCACATTCGGCACGACCAGGCCGAGCTCTTCTACCAGGGCACTTTCGTTGGTATTCTCGGAAGGTGGATGGGGTATTTCGGACGCAAGCAAGATTTCGCCACGAACACCGCAAACGACTGCGGTATCTCCAACACGCACCACTGCACTACCATTGCTGTGCGTCAGAGAGCCTGTGTTTATGGTAGGTTTGCGATGTTCTCCAGGATGGCGTCCACTGGGCCGGCTTGGAGGCTGCTGCTTCAGGTGGGCGAGCAGAAATGGGCGAGGAGTCAATTTTGCAAACGTGTCCCACGGAAACGACAGGCTTGGTACGGCATCCATGACGGAGCGCTTTTCTGAAATGAAGCGCTTGGCTGGAAGGTCCACCACAGCAAGGTATTTGTTGATCAAAGGTTCAGGAAGTGAAGTTTGGGGTTCATCGCCAAACGATTTCAAACTTCTAGCGCGCGGCGCTACCCGCCGTAACAATTTGCAGCGCGTCCGACACAGAAACAGGGACAGCAAACTTTGCCACTAGGATGAGGAGCATTTCAAGTTGGAAAGACGAAGCAGAGGCGACCACGATTGAGTAGTGCTAGGTTCCTAAGAAATACGAGCAGGCCATCTTCCCCCAACAAGCATAAATAAAAGGGTATGCACTCGAACACAAACTCCACGCTAAAGAGCAGGACATCGCCCTAGCACTATGCATATCAAAACTGTCCCCAAGGTTGCTGCTGCGGCTGATTCACCTGGCCCGGTCTTGGAAAGACAGGCACTGTCTGCACTTGCTCCGTCTGCAGACCTCCCAAAGTTCCTTGCGGGGCATTCTGCCATCCACTTCCCGTTGCCGAATTGACAAACGTTGACTGTCTGAAAGGATTTGTGCTGCCTGTGGGCTGTACTTGGAGTGCGTTTGCGGGCGAAATCGGGGGTGTTGGTTGTTGCAATGGCGTGTTGATCCGTGTAAATGGGTTCGTGCCTGTTGTCTGAGCTTTTAGTGGTTGAACTTGTGATGTCTGATATGGCTGAGGCGGAGGCGATGGACCGTTTTCGGGTATAGCAGGGGGAACAGCGATTCGGGCGAATGGGTTGGTGGCCTGTCGCTCCGGCTGCTGCTGCTGCTGCCCAAAGGCACCAGCCAAAGCTGCGCCTCCCCCTGTAGTCATCATGGACTGCCGGAACGGGTTCGTCGTTTGCGGCTGCATTTGGCCGGTCGGCTGAGCTTGTACAGGACTTGAAAAGGGTAGCTGCTGATTCTGAGCGAATGCATTTCCTGTTACCAGAGACTGTTGTTGCTGGGTGGGCTGTGGCCCATATCCACCAAAGCCAGCTCCGGTGAATTGTGTCTGTAGCGGTTGCGGCTGGGCCTGCTGCTGCAACTGTTGATAAGGATTGCTGCCAGTGACATCTCCCCCAAAACCGTTTGATGTCGCTTGTTGCTGAAGAGGCTGCTGATAGCTCACATTTCCCTGAGGTGGTTGGCCAAAGCCTGCAATTGGCTGCTGCTGCTGCTGCTGCTGCTGTTGTTGCAAGAAAGGGTTTGTCTGCATTGTGGACTGGTTCTGCTCGATGGAAGAGAAGAAGTCAATCAGGTCGGGGGCAGGACCTTTGGCCGGTGGAGCTGAGGGCGCATTTCCAGAAGGGGTTGCTTTAACTACAGCTGCTCCCGAAGATTTCGATGCTGCTGCTTTGGCGAAGGGCTTGCCGCCCTTAGTCGCATCCTGTTCCGCGAGGTATTGCCTTCGATTGATTTCGAAGTCCTTGTCGTCTAGATATTCTTGAAGCGAAGCGGCCAGACTAGTTGGTGCATGCTTGAGCTTGGGAATCTCTAGCCTCGTGGCATATTCGTATTGCCGTGCAACGCTCAGGTATTGTACAACCTGCTCAGTCTGCTTGCAAAACACCTTGTAGATCTTAATCGCTCGCTCGGCGTCCGGTCTGGACATTTCGAAATAGCGACTCAGGACATTCATCACGGCTTCGTTCTCGACATTGTATAGGTCCAGCAGGTCCCGCGTGAGCAGCCGGAAAGCAGTCAGGGAGATCTCGTTCTCCGTCTCGTGGTTGAGCAAATCGCACTTTACAAGTGCCTTTATCTGGTCTTGGACCACCTCCGTCTCCCTCAGGAGGCCCTTGTCCACGGATAGCCGCTTCATGCGCCCTTCCCCAGCCCGTACATGGTCAMACTTTGCCTTCTCATATGCCATTGCTCTTGAAAGCAGATACTCCGAGTAGACTCTTATGTTCTGACCTTGCGTCTGCACGTCGGTGAAGCTGTTGATCGCAAGCCGGTTTCGCGGCGCAACAGCCAGATATCGTAATGTCGCATCTTGCGCACCCTCCTTGATCATTAAATGCACGATGATGAGCGCCTTGAACGCTACCGTCCAGGTGGAGTCGCGAAGCCGGTGGGTGAGAGTGCGGAAGACTTCGGCCACTCCAGCATCTCCAGATTGGGTCGCAATGAGGATGTGCTCGACATATTTGGATTTGGGGGGCGCAAGCTTTACTTTGGTTCCTCCCTTCACGGAGCTTTCGAAGTCGTTCCGGGCTCTAGGCATGTTCAAGGGCGTGCGTTGGTTTGATCGACGGCGCGTGCTATCTACAGCACATGGTGCGAGGCCGCTTCGATGGAAGAATAGGCGGAATGATCCTCTTGTTTGGGCAGTCGAGACGACAGGCGGCGTCTTTCGGGAATCGTAGCTGTGGCTGGCAGAGTGACGTTGGTCCTCAAGTGCCGTTGTCCGCTGTCTAGCGCAGAATGTCACAACATCCCTGGCGGTATGAAACATGTTGAATTCTGGACTGGCCCTTCAATGTGCTGCTACATTACACGCAAGGCCGCCTACTACATGACCTCGGAATGCTCTCACACACCTTGCAGCTACTGAGTCGGGGAGTTTCGATTACTCCTTGTGTCTCCAAACGAAGCATACAGCAATCTCTCAATTCTTCGGACCGACAATAAGCAGTAGGCCATCTTGATCCTAGAACCTGGACCACTCCGTCAGCCCATTTACAAACAAGACATCATCAGCCTGGCCGTTGGTCTGCTCGATGTAAACTTGCGTTTCACATGTACGCTGGCCTGGTAGTGTGAACACGAGGTTGCTCTACGTTCCTCCTGCAATGCGAATGCCGAAGCTATGTCGTCACTATGAGATAAGTGAACGAAGCTCGGCAATGATGGAGCTGCGTGCGGGCCTCGTCTGTCTGCTTGCTTGGTTGCTGTTTAGCCCGTCTGCTTGACCACAAACAGCTTCTGATACTGCTGACCATTACGACAACTTTCGGACTTGAACGGACACGACCGGTAGTTGCCACTCGCAAAGGTAATGATTTTCTCAGTTGACCAAGAATGGACATGCTGACCCAATGGCCGACCAGAAAGCAGCTTCTATACCTCAAATACCCACGAGCTTGTCACTACCAGTCACCTGAACTCCAGCAGAATGGTTCTACCATTATACAGAGCCATTGCTCGGCAATCTCCACGACAATTTCTTCGCTCCCATGCGCCTTCAAGACCTCTCAGCTACTCAAAGCCGCTTGCTTTGAGGGAGGAGAAGTTGCAAAGCCCGCAGGAAATCGAAAAGGCCAAGCAGGAGCAGCTCAAGGATGGGAAGAAGAAGCAAGATCTTGAGTCGTCCAGCGAGACTGTCGTAAAGGCAGAGCGCGAGGAGGTGTCGGACCACGACTCTCACATGGAGAAGTTACAAAAGGAGACTGCCCAACAGAAGGAGAAGGAGCACCCTCAGGGCAAGGCTTGATCAAGCTGTCCGAGCAGTTGGCGTGGAAGCAATTCGGCATTGATGAGGCATCGATGATCGACTGTATATGCCGGTTCGTCGGCCATTGAGCTATAATGCGAGATCAAGGAGTGAGGTGTAGGACTAATATAAGTCGGAAACTTCTTTCATTGCTTGTTTCATTGTCGACGACTACCTACCTCACCTGGTGGTATCGCGCAGATGCTCTCCGGGCTCGAGCTGTTTCAAATTGTTTTGTAAGCCAAATTTGGATGGGACGACGCGAACGCGATCCCCACGCGACTTGCCAGCTCCATCCATCCATCCATCCATCAACGTCAACATGGAATTGATWCCACTCGAGGTCTGCGATGTTTCGATTGGTGAGGCTTGGAAACGCGGCAGGCGTACATTCACGTCAGCCATTCATGCCAGTGCGAATGTTCTCATCTGTCGAGACGTTGAAAATCCCTTGTAGAAGCAAAGGGTTTGTAACGATCGAGTATGTACCTCATAGTAACAGCAAGCCAGGAGTAAGTGCTGATTGGAATAGCATTCATCATCCCGTCGCAGCGCCGTCAGCGAGTCCTTCGGTGGCTATATTCTTGCCAAGAGGACCAATCATTCACAGCGAAGCAGACGACGCCTCGAACATTGCGATACTGAAATCAACACTCTCTTGTCACATTGTCAAGATCAACTATCGATGGGGRGCGGATCATCTCTTCCCATCGCCAATTCATGACGTCCTTACTGCCTTCGACTGGGTCAGTGAGAATCTTCTCCCCAAGCGAGCCATCATACGAGCAGGCCGAGCGGAACGTGCAGGCCGAATCGGTGTTTGTGGCGAGCTAATTGGCGGCCAATTGGCCACCGCGCTGGCCCTGAGTGAGTGTCAGATTGGCAAGGCTGGGGTTGTAGCTGCTATGGTCAGTTCTCCTATAACCGACTGGACGGAATTTGAAGACTTGGAAGACTCTGGCAATCCGAATACAACCTTGACCAAGCAAGTATTGCTGAAACAAAGAAAGGCACTGTTCCGCAAAAATGAGCACTGGTTTGACGTCTTCGCATCACCAGCGCTACTCTTCCGATCTGCAGGCGTAGAAGTCCCGACGACCTTCTTGGACCGGCCTTTTGATGAAATGAGCGAGCTTGCACAACTGGACCGCGAGGATTTCTTCCAGGAGCAGCTTTCTCTCAGCAGTGCGTCCTCTTTTGCAGACTACACTCTTCCTCCAGCGGAGCAAGAAGAGCGTGTCAGGAAGCGCAAAGCATCACGAAGGTTCCCAAGCAGAGCTTTGGGCCTTCGCTTACCGTCCTTCCGCATCACCACCGGAGAGGAGTCGCCCTTGACTGGTCAAGCCATGGAGCTTGCACATTTTTTGAGGCAAAGCCTCGACAGAGTGAGCAACGCTGGTAGCCATGGCCACGATGCGGTTGTAAATCAACCAGTACAATATGTGGAGAAGCCTGGCACGGGTCTCTGGGATCGCTCAAACGCTGGTAGAGCAAGCATGCTCGATTCTGCCAACTGGCTCGCACATTCGCTTTCTCGCTGAAGTCCCAAGCGAGACCAAACCTCTGTTTTCAAACGCCGTGCATTCGCGAGTCCAAGACGTTGCACATGCATCACCTATAGCGTGCCTGATATGTGCTTCTCTCCGCCTAAGCATCCACCTGGTCCCTGATTCTGCGGAGCAGCGGCTGGCTTTCACCATCCTCGCCATCAGGCTTCTGGTACGGCAAGAAGCGATATTCACCTTTTGCGACTTTCGACACTCGCCACGTCCCTTTCTCTTTCGCCTCCTCAAAGAACTTTTGATTCTCCTCAAAGGTGCGACCTCCGGTTTCGGGACAGTATCTAACGATTCAATTAGCCTATCTGCAATGGCAAGAATGGGAGGAGAGCTAGAGCGATGCAAGCGTCACTCTTCTGGAAATCTCACAAGAAAGTCCAAACAGCCGCGATGGCATTAGTGCCGGCCAATACCAGGAACACCCAGTACTTGATATTGTTGAAAAGAAGAGGCGTCACCAGAGTAACGGTAAAGTTGGCAAGACCCCAAGTGATGACAGACACGGCAGTTCCTTGAGCACGAGCAGTTTGCGGGTAAATTTCCGTCGGGATAAGCCACGGAGGAACCAGCCAACCAATTCCGAAAGCTGCCGTGGAGATGAAGAGCATGACGATGCCGGGAATAGCTACGGAATTGACAGAAATCCCGAGCTCTTCGTTGTTGAATGCAAGGCCTCCGAAGACGGTGAGCAGCACAAAACTGAGAGTCAAGACTCCACTACCGCTGAGGAGGATTGCTCGCCGTCCCACGGCATCGATCAGGAGCCAGGCGAATGTCATCAGAATGAAGTATGAGACGTAATTTGCCTGCGTCAGGTATTCTGATAGACGGGTCTGTGTTGCGATGCGTTAGTAAACCAACGTTTCAACTGCAGCGCCTTAGAATGCTCACCCCATATCCCAACAATTCAAAGATCTGTGGCCCATAAACACTGATGGCTCCGTATCCGGTCAGTGCCTGGTTGACTTGTCCCATCACAGTAAGCATGGTAGGATGGAACTGAGCGTGCGATGGCGTGAACATGTCCCTGAATTCAGTCGTTAGCTTTGGTCACCGCTGCGACATTAGAGCCAAGCTCGCTCGTGGAACTCACTTGTAGCCAACATTCTCGTCGGTCTCTTCTTCGAAGACCTTTTTTAGCTCGTCGTGCTTCTGTTTTCCTTCCTCGTCTCCCAGGATTGAGGCTAGAGAGGCTTTTGCTTTGTCTTCTTTGCCGTGCGAGAGATACCAGTGGGGGCTCTCTGGGAGTTCTGAGATAAATGCGAGAAGACCGAGAGGGTATCTAGAGTAATTGTTAGCATACACTGATACCAGTGCAAAGTAGAAGCCGGCATCTAGAGACACAATCTTATGCTCTTCCGTCTGAACAAACATACACCTGCATAGTGATGATTGGAATCCTCCACGCCCACTCATTCCAGACGCCCAATTGAACCGTGACTGCCAGATTGATGGCGAATGCCCTGCAGATATGGTCAATTCTGTCTTTCCCTTTGCAGTTTCGTGGCCTGTCCTCACATGTTAAGACCAAAGATGTTAGCTTGGAACTCCTGCGCCAATGCCTTGCCTGTGAGGAGGAGTTAGTATCCGAAACAACCTTCACCACCATTGGCGAGTTCTGACCTCTGGAATCGTCACTGCTGAGCTCAGAAGAGTAAACAGGCACAACAGAGTCAACACCACCGACTCCTAGACCCATTATGACTCGTCCGAGATACATGACAGCCAAAGCACCTCGACTGAAACCCAAGCCAGCGACGAACATGACCAGGTTTCCTAGAGATGCGGTTGCCAGACAAGCGAATACTTTAGTCGAGAACACCAGATCAGCAAAGCCCTTATAATTGTAAAACAATGATATGAGCTTACAAGCAGGCTTGCGGCCATATTTATCTGCGAACCTGATCGTTCAAAGTGACATCAGCATCGAGTTCCGAAATGGTCGTTAGGACAGTGCCTACCAGGAGAAGAATACAGCTCCTACGGAGCATCCGAGATAGTACACAGCAACGATAAACCCAACTTGTGGACTTTCTTCGGAAATGCCCATGGTTTGCAAGTAGTCCTTGTTGGTATTGATGAGGGACATCATTCCTTTTGCAATGATGAGCATCGAATGTTCAGGAATTTCCGAATCTTTGGAGTCCAGCAGTACTGACCTTGATCGTATCCTAGCAGATCCAGGTTAGTATAATGCGAGTATAAAGAGTATCATTCGAGGTACTCACCATAGAGGGCGATTGCAGTCGAGGAAAATGCTACAACCTATGCCAGCCATAAGTACAAAACTTCCACTGACCCTGCCGTTCTAGAAGCCATCAAACTCCTCACTCCATACCTGACTCTTTTTATTGCTGAAAAATCGTTTGACGGACTCCATCTTGGTGGCGTTTCTCGGCCGTCTGCCGATCCCAAGTAGCCGAAGTGGCGAGAACGAACGTAGGGACTGAACGTCGGAGAGTATCTATTACCAACGGAAGTGATACATTGATCGTAGCATGAGAGCAAACTGAGAGAAGAAAGGTTGAGACAAAAGGTGCAGTATATTTTGATGGAGAGCTTTGGAAAGCATAAAATGCACTTACCATAAATGACGCACGCCCGCATGCGGTACCGACATTTGGGTGGGTGTGTGTGGGAGGAGCTCCGCCGATGGATGAGCAGAGTCCGTGTTTGCCTGCCAGGTACGATATCAAGTTTAATAGAGAGGTGTCGGCAAGATGGAGCTACTTGGCAGCAAGCATTTGCCTGCTTGCTTGTCCCCAGGTTTTTATACCGATTGCCTGGGACACCTGCTCGAGGTTTGGACTTGGCAGCCTTCGCTTAAGAGTTCTGAGAGAGTGGACTGCTCTGGTCCCTGAATACAAATAAAACTCAGGAGTGGAGTCCGACAGGAGAGGGGAATAATATGCTTTTGCATCCGAAAGATGTCGGCAGCATGCTGTACAACGCTAAATCCCGCAAACGCCATCGCTTTGCTCAACCCTTCAACCTCCAAATCATTCAAAATAGTCCCATGTCGCTTCTGATGAGTGGGGGAAGCAGGCTATCAGATCCGACGATCATCTCATCGACCCTCCCTAGGTCGTTGAACTATGTACTCTTGTCCATAGTTTTGAGTCGCTCGACCTGATTTTGCCGCCACTGCTTCATTCTGTCCGATTGTACAATCCCAGCGACCGTAGGTCCCAGCGGCTTCTCCATTGGCTCGTCTATGGGAGCTGGAGTCTCGATTGTGTTCCAGCTTCCTCGAGAACGATTCCTGCCATTGGTGTGCCCCCCTTCTCCCCACATGGATAGTCTTTGCACTTTACGCAGTTTCCTTAGACCATAGACGCATGCAATGACCGCCAAGATGGTAGAGGCAACCGAAATACCGAAGAAGCCGTAGTGTGTCTCCTCGATGAAGTTCTCCAAGTTCATTCCGTAGAGCGCAGCGATGAACATACCAGCGCTTATGCCCAGCGTGCCAATGCTGAATTTGAGATCAAGCAACATGAGACTGTTCCTATTGGCGTCCAGAATGGCTCGCACAATCTCTTCCGTGTTACGAATCGCACTGACGACGTTGGAGGAGCTCTGCACAATTTCATCGGCGACCTTGTGGTAGGATTCCAACAGAAGCTCAACTTCCTCGTGATTGTCGTCCTCACGTTCCGTGCCCTCAGCTTTCTCGGTGAGATACATGGCGGCCAAATCGTCGTCGGCCTCGAGCAGATCATCAATGGCATCTCGCACAAGCCGGGCTTTCTGTTCAAACGTGCCCAGCTTCTTGGAGTAAATCAAGAGGTGCCGCAGCCTGTCACGATCAATGTCCTCTTCCAGCTCCCGCAGTACGCGAACAACGGGCTCACGCACGCCTTCGAACTCGCTTTCTAGACCACCGGTAACGCTGATCAGAACCGCTTCCAGCGCGCGGAACTCATATGGCAGATGTCCAGCGGTCGCGGAACCTTGCCGTTGGCGCAGCTTCCCTTCCAAATCGTACATGAACAAGCTTTGCGCATAAGAGTCTGTGGAGCCGTACGCATCGAAGACCAAGACGCGGTTGTGCTTGATCAGACATCGCAAATGGAGGAGGTTGATCAATATCGCGGATGGCCGGACCAGGATGTGAGGAAGTACACTACTATCGATCTTCCGCAGGTCCCGTGGCAGGAGCGAATATTTGGCGATCAGCTCGCTCTTGCGGAATTCCCCATTGACTAGAGTGACGTTCCCGTTCTCGTCGAACTCGGTGCAACGCAGCTTGAGGGAATTGTTCGGCTTGACAATCTTGCCCAGACCCACGCTATCGTCAAGGAAGCCCGGGAGGGGAGGTAGGTCGTCGGGTCGCAAGTTTTTGGGTGGACTGCGCGTGGGCCGCAGTTTACGCCAGAAACCCTCGCGCAGTCGCGAGGAGGAAGCGAAGGTGCGGGCGTGAATGTGTGTGGATGTGGGATTTCTATCGTGGTTCGTGCATCGTAGAGATGGTATTCGCGGGACGGTCGAGGTTGTGATGGCGCGAGACTGCCATGCTGGCTGAAGCCGCTGTCTTAGAGCGCAGGGTGATGAGCTCACCTGCGTTGAAGCATCGAGTTGAGTGCGTAGGAAACGGAGGAGCGATTTCGAGGGCACAGGCGGGCCATGGTATGTTTTCATGGCTCGGAGAGAGAGTAGAACATGATGCTGGCCAAAGAATGGCTAAAACAAGTGAAGGAGAAGAAGCTCAACTTCGATGACATCAAACTTTCCTTTCCACAACGCAATGTTCCGATGTGGAGCTTCCATCTCACCTCGCACCTCACCTCTTCACCCACCTTTCTCGCTGCCCTCATTTATCATTGGGCACGCACAGTGTCCATGTCAGGCGAAACTGGCTCGTAGCGGTTGCGAATACCGATCATGGGTCACTGATAATACGTGGTAAGAGGGCCACCATATTGTTAATAAGAGTCAGTCAATTGGGAGCGTATTTACAAACCGATTTCATTCATTCTTCAAACAAACTACAAGCAAAATCATCACAGGGCAAGAGGATCAAGCTCATAGAGCTCTACCTGCCTGTCACACAATCCCAATAAGATCGTAAATCCACCTACGCCGAGTCAAAAAGGGACCCTAGCCCAGTAGAAGTCACCTCCCAGGCTGTCTAGGCATAACCCACCAAGAAGGGCTGGAGACCAGTATCCTCAAGTAATCTCTGCATCTCTGGCTCTGCCAGCTGGATGAGAACCTCACATCCGTTCCTACCACCAAGAGGCAGCAAGACACAATCGAAGCTGGCGTGTTCTCTGCTCAACTTCCTAGTCCACTCTGCCGGTCCCAATCCCAAACCGAGGGTTGTCTCTTCGTCGACGGGAATGTCCGCCCAATTGGTGATGACAACATCGCTCTCATAGTCGACACATGGATGGCCGAGACTTCGCAAATCCTCGCACTCGTTGATCATGGCGATGGTCGACCGTACTTTCGGTTCAGTAAGACTTGATAAGGATTTCCGGATGTTCGAAGCCGTATTGCCGATCGTACTGACATCGAATGGCATGCCCAGCTGAACGAGCATCGATGTGGTGTGTGTCAAGAGGTCGCTGTTACCATAAAAAGATCCGTTCAGCGGGGGTTCCACGCTCACACGGACGTTGATGGGAACGGCGAGTGCAATTGTCTGTCCTGGTCTTGCGACACCAGGGGGCCAGCGAGCGCGAGTGAGCGCCTTCCAGAGAACCGCCATCAGGCAGTCGAAGAGCGAAAGCCGCACCGTTGGATCTGCGTTGATCTGCAGGAAGTGCTCGTTGGCGAAATCACGGGTTGCATTCAGCATGGGTAGAGAGAATGTGAGGACCTGGCAGGATGGACTGCTCGGCACGGTCAAGGCTCCGCGATCTGGATCCGCCCGAGGGCTGTACACTGGGTGCTCATAGAGGCTTGATTGGTAGCCACGAGATCCGCTGAGTCGATCGCGCATTCTGCTCTGCTCCAGAGCCTCATCGCGGAGTTCCTCGGTCGTCATTCGGGGGCGGCTTGGGAGTACATCTTCAGATATTGACATGCAACGCATGAGTGATCCGAGTCCAGCAGCTCCGACAACAGAGTGATGGAGGTACAGTGCCACGATGACGCCGCCGGAGATGAAGTTGCCTTGCACGGCGAGCACCGGGCTACCTTCCTCCAGGGACTCTGGGGCGTCTGGGAGCGGGGTGAAGGCCTCACCGATGAATGCCATTGGTGGCATACCTTCCTTCGTGAGGTCGGCATAGCTGTGTGGGAATTCATCTTTGCCCAGAGTTTTGAATGTGGCCTTGATGCTTTCCACCTCCTCCGCCGTCACTCGCACTTCCAGCTGTCCGCTTTGCTCGTTGTGGGTGTCCTCAGCCAAAGTTGCACGGCGCTGGTGGATCGATGGATACTGGCGAGCCGGGTAATCCGCGACGCTGTGACGGCGGTTGCTCTCGCTGCTTGCTTGAGTCGGCACTGGATGCACTTTCCCTGCCAGAATTGGCATGTAACTCACACCGCGCTTCAGAGCTGCACTCAATTTGATGGCGAGGCTATCGAGACTCGCAGCATCGCTTTCGCACGGGTAGCAGAGAGCATATCGGATGTACTCTCTGGTGCTGCTCTGGTCGATTGATGAAAGTCTGAACACAACTGACTCGGTCATGGTTGTGTAGACGTCTGTCGTGTTGGTGGTCAGGTCCGTCGATGTCGTTGTAAAAAGACGGAGGAAGTGAAGAGTAGTGGGAAGGACTGTTTGCAAACCATCGCCGTGCGACCACTGCAAAACATCGCTACAAACCATCGGAGGTGAAGTTGGCATTGCAGCAAATGGTACTATCTAATCGCCCTCATAATTTCTGTATCAATCGTTTATCATGCATGCGTTTAATTGCGCTGCTACCAGCACTTATCACCGGCAGTACAGCTGCTCAATGATCAAAGACCAATTACTCCGCGAAGACGTTATCTTCAGGCCATCTGAGGCCACTTTCTGTAATGTCACGATCGCTTCACGTCAACACCACCAAACGCGCTGTGCACCTTGACGACAACGCCGTCTTCACGCCTAATTAGTTGAGAGCCTTCCACTTCCTCGCGCAAGTGGCAGGTGCGAAAGGATAGCTACTTCCGTGAGACTTCATCCAGCCGCTAATCTTCTTCCAAGGGATCCTTGAGGGCAACTCTCGACGACGAGGCTTGGTCTCACCATCATCGTCGAAGCCAGCGTAGCGCTCAAAGGCACGGTTGAGCAAGCTGATCTGGAGTCGCAATGGACTGTCAGTAACCACCACGGTGAATATTTGCGTAGATAATGCACAGCTGAGGCTTACATCGTTGCTGTTCCACTCCGGCTTTCGAACCCGCTCGCTCTTGTCCTTGGTCAGAACCCTCACTCGCCCTCGCAGGGTCGACTCTGCTTCCCGGAAATTTCCAAGCTCCTTGATGTCCTTGTAGGAATAGTTCTGGCGACGCATGTTCAGCAGGAAGCTATCACGCTTCTGGCGGTGTGTAGCATCGTTGATGGCCTGATCGTTGACGTTGGGCTCTTCGGACTCCGACTCACTGTCCTCTGATTCCCCGTCAGTTGTATCCGAGAACTGACGCTCCAGATTCATCAAGGAACTCGTTGCTGGAGGAGAAGTCTGGCGGGGAACGAATGGTGCGCCAGCGACGTGGCTTTGGCTAGAATAACCGACCGGTAGATCAGTGGCGGCTGGAGCGCTTGATCCGTACCCTGGAAGAGGGCCCAAGTACGATGTTTGAGACTGGCCGATGGACCAAGAACCGGGCAGCTGCTGTGGGGCTGATGGCACATTGCAGTCGGTACATGGGCAGTTTATCAAAGATCGCGGCATTGTCGAAGGAAACATGTCTGACCCGACGTCCTCAACTTTTGAAACGCCYGCCATGTTTGGAAAGCCTTGATAGTGGGCGTTGAAGTACGAGGATTGCATAGAGTCAGCAGTATGCGGGCTGAGAGGAGTGCGAGGGCCAGTGCTATCAGTGCGAACCGACGAGCGAGCTGAGCTGGCATAGTCGGTAGATGACCATATCCATTCGGCATCGTGAACAATCTCGTATTGCGTGGCGTCAACTGGGGTTGAGAGGATGCTCACTGGAGGCGTCGGAGCGGCCACGCTGGTGTCGATCTTTAAAGGCTGCATGGTGTTGGTGTCCGCGAATGAAGTATTGAGATCATCGTGAGGGCCACCAATGCTCCCTGCGAATGAAGCATTGATGCTGTCGAATGAACCGCCGAGGGACATATTGTCGCTGCGGAAGTTTGTGCCGCTGGAGCTGCCGATCGAGGTATCCATGGAGACGGGGAGCAGAGGCCTGAATGGAAGGCGGCCTTGGCTAGCCTGCTGCATCTCCTGCCACTGCGAGACGTTCGTCAAAGCACTAATGACGCTCGTATCATTGCGAGACAGCTCCTCGAAGGTCTGCATCGCGTTGAATGACATTGAAGCACCGGGACCGTAGGAATGGCTGTCATGGGCGCTGGTGAAGCTGTCGTTGCCATAGACGACATCTTGCGTTTCAAATCCGAAGACATCAGCGTCTTGTTGAGTCGCCATTGTTCGTATCCTCGGCTGCTGAAACTGTCTGAGCTGGTGTTGATGATTTTGTGGAAGGCGGGGTGAGTTGGCGTAGCTGCTCAGGTTCGACATTCTGGCTTGGAGGAAGGCCGGGAAATTGGAGCTCGGGCCAGACATAACGAGCTCTGAAGCACCGACAGTGAGCAGTGGTGAGTGAATGGCGTGTGGGGGCGCCGCTTCGATGAATCAGCGCACTTAACCGCGAGTTCGGTGTGCAAGCAACCTTTCGATGGCGTGGCTACACGTGCTGGCTACGGGATGGAATCGTTCAGTGTAGGCACTAGCAGCAATTGACGCTAGTATCCGCAGGAACTATGGTGTTCTGTGTCGGAGAGATCAGCCAGATAGAGGCGGTGAGCCAATGTTGCTCGCCCTAGCGTTATCTGGATGCGGCTTCCTGCACGGTCGGTGAATGAAAGCTCAGGGTTCTGCTGGAATCCGGAGAACTGCAAGCACGACGACGTATACCAAAGGCAACTTGACGGTGTGCAATGCACTCTGCTATTCGGGCAATGATGCAGAATGCTTTCTTCTTCTGGAACAAGAAAGCCTCCGAGACTGGACAGGGCGTTGCGTGAATCGTCGTGTTTTTAATCTGCCGGAGCCGACCTTGGAATGAATTGTCTGTTCGAGAAGGACCAGGCCAAAATCGCAAATGCTGTCAACAAATCAAAGAAGCGGCCACCAGGAGCAAAATAATCAAAAGAGGACCACCGTCAAATGAGAGTTAGGAGCGCAATGAGCAAAAGACCGACCGCCAAGGAGAGTATACAAAATTTACTTGGACAGGCGAAGCCTCTCCACGGCAGTCGACGTTCTTTGTAGGCCTTGTTTCATGACGAGAGTTCCTGAGAGCGAGCGAACGAAGCGTTTGATCTTGCCGCAGAGCCAATGTCGGGAAGCCGATGGCGAGCACTCTGATGCCCCGACTAGACGTCTTAGCTCATCTACAGAGATGCAGAGCGGAGCACTTCAGGTCGCCGCAAGTGCCGTACGGGAAGGAGGGTAGTCGATTTCCGACAGCGGGAGGAATCTGGCCCCAGGGCGTGCAAAACGCTACACGTCCAAAGGCAACTATGGCCGAGAGGTGTCAACGGCAGCGCGCTGGAGGGACGTTGTGCTTGTTCGCTCGGTGCCCGCCGAGAGTCAACTGCTCGGATGGGACCTGTCATGGCAGGTCTGCTGCGAGACGCCGTGACACAGTTGAGGACCCCAGGACATTCGTCATTCGAGGCTGCGTGCTTGCGTGGACAACGTTTGGAGCCATTGTAGGGCCAATGACTTTCCATCATCGAAAGCCAAAGATCTTCTCCTTGCTTGACGATCAATGCAGAGCCGATATTACGTTGTATGATCTTCGTCAGGATGGTGGACTTGTGCAGGCACTTCTGTTTACCGGGTTGATCTTTGCCTGAGCTGCAGGTCTTCCTGGTACTGACGGCAACATGCGTATCGACCAGCACGGTCTCTCCAGTGCACAGCATGAAGTGACAGCTCAGCTCCGTGGATCAAATCAGATGACCGACCGAAAAGCTGCGTGAACAAGTCAAGACGGAGGCTTGTTGACGACTCGCCTTCATCAAATGCTGCTGGACGCGGCAACAGATCCTTCGGGAGGCGAGCGCGTGAGAGACACTCGTGGCACAGGAACGGCTGTCAAGCAAAACGCGCACCCCCTGCCAATCGACTGCGAGGCCGGGCCGATGCAGCATACTGCAGCCCATGTCGATGTCTTGCGCAGGGCAGCAACACAAACGCCAGAGGTGGCTTTCATTCGCGAGGCAGCCAGCCGCAACATTGCGTCTGGAGCACGAAACTCCCTTGGAGCGAACAGCAACGATCCGATCGCGGCGGTGGCTGTGCTGAACCGAGACCTGACGTTGCGAGCAGAAGAATTTTATGCAGCAATGTGAAAGTGGAGGMGTGGGGGAAGAAGGTTCACGCACGTGTCTTCATCTAGAACTAGAACTATCCTGGACCTTTGGACTTGGACTTTTCTGACAAGTGAGCGAATCAATCCTTTTTACTTCACTTGCCTTTTTTAATTCGATCACAGGCTCGAAAATTTCAATGCTCCACGAATGGAAGCCTATTGCTCTGGAAACTCAAGTTCCGCTATTGTCAATGCACGCACTGTACGCGCCCAAATGTCTGCCAATCGTCCGCTGGCTGCAGGATCCACGTTGACTTCACCCTCGACGCCATGACGCTGGCATTACCATGTCCTCAAAGCGAAGTCGCTCGCTCCAGCAGGCTGGCGGTCAGGCTGTGGTGATCGAAGTCGGCGCGTCGCTCGTCGCTCACGCCAGGCGACAGGGTTGCGGCGAACCATTCTTAGCGGGCGCTAACAAGCATACTGTACATATCGGCCCTTGAGCATGCTCCGCGGGAAGAATTGGTTTTTGAGACAGTACAGGTCCGCCTCGATGCCAGACACTGCAGTCTCGCTCCACATTCCTCAGCATCAATGTACCGGACGCTCGTGATTTTGCCCTTCCCTGGCTCCGGGACGATTTCTCCACTGTTCTTCCAACAGCGGCTTCGTAACCGCCGAAGCTCGATTTTCGCGCCGGCCATCTGCTGCAGACCAGATCAACTCCCGTTGGCGCATAACGATCAAGAATAGTATGAAACAAGCGCGCCGCTCGCACCAGCAGCTTGACGTGCAGGTCCTCACGTTTCGCCTTCATGTGCCGTACGACATCGGGCCATTGAGTAGGCCGGAGTCCTCCATTTTCTTCAGCTTTGGAGAAGCGCCGGCTGGCCCACAGTTTCAGGCGTTGTACGCTCAATGGCTAGAACTATTTCTGCAMGATCATAGATGCGGCGTTTCGTTTCATCGTCCAACGCCAGGTCTCTCATAGGACGCGATACCGGCTTGGTATGGCGGGCCTGGAGTCCAGAAGCGATATAATGGTAGCAGTGAGAAGCTTGAGAGGTCGCAGCAGAAAACATCACCAGTCTCCTTCTTGTCGATTCTTTCCCGTCTGATTAATTTCCTAATTTCCTTGGTCTCTTGTTCGGTCTGGTACTGGCGTTACCTATTGTGTATAATTCTAATCACACTCAGCACCGGAACGCTTTTGTACCTCAAACCATTACAACGCCTGGTTTGCGTTCCACGTCTGTCCTCTTCGCCCACTCTTCCGRCCGCCTTACATGCCACACTACCCGTTGCCGATCATGCCAAAGGAGAGCAAACAATCGACGGTGAATCGTACGGCGCCTGCTTCTGGTCCATATCCTGCTACTGCTGGGCCTGCGAGCTCAAGGAATGCAGCAATCTGGAGCACATCGGACGACGAGATTCTACTCCAGGCAAGAGCTTCCGGGTTGAACTGGCAGCCGATCGCAAGTCGACACTTTCCCAACAAGACCGCAAATGCTTGCCGGAAGCGCCATGAACGTCTCGTGGAGCGGCGACATATCGAAGATTGGGACACGCACAAGCTTGAGCTGCTGGCTCAGGAGTACATGGCTTGCAGGAAGGAAATGTGGGAGATACTTGCTTCGCGACTAGGCGAGCGGTGGGGTGTTATTGAAGCCAAGGTAAATCGACTGTGGAAGCTGTTGTTGTAGAAGGTGCTGACACGAAACACCTAGTGCATGGAGAAGGGTCTTAAGACTCTGCTCACCGTCTCTCGCACGGCGGATAGGAAAGCCCACGCCGACAGCCAACCAATGGAGGATCGAGGTAATTCAGACCACAACAGCGATTCTGGCATCGGCTTTGGGTCCGACACTGAGATGGAGGCCATAGGGGAGGCCGGACCATCGACCAAATCATCCTCGTGGCATGCTCCAGAAGACCCAATAATACGTTCTCAACCACAGCATTCCGAGCACTGCCGATCACGAAGCCTGCCGATGCCCTTGCCACTCTATCAACCTCCCCCACCGATCGTACCACGACGGAATTTCGAAGGCACAGTGCTCRCCACTAGCCCCGAAGACATGTCCTTTGAGAGAACAACTCCCCCTCGACGCTGTTCACCTGACTCGCAAAATGGGCGAGGTGGCATCAGCATACAATCCGTTCTGTCGAACTGAAACGACAGTATTCAACGACGAGTAAATGTAACTCGATGCGGGCAGAAAATTATTCTCCACGATATCCAGACACGAATCACGGCCTCTATATTTTGTCTTGTCTTGCTTTTGAGCGAAGAATAGAGTAGACCTTGTACTCTTCACGATGTAACAACATGTACAACGCCACGCGGCTCTCGAAGTTTGCTTTAGATATGGATCGTATACCAGAATGATGTCTGTAAAGAGTCCGGTCAAATGCCAATTGACTTGTGAATTTCCATTGAGCATGTGCCTGGTAACAACATGATGTGACGGGGATGGTCTCGACTTCCTCGATCACATGCGCGTCGTCATAAATTCGGCCCACTCGGCCCATTTTACCGCCAAACGCGCGCTTTCAAAGCCACCACAGCATCAATGCCAGTCGATCACAGCTTACGTCCAAGTCATACGTGTCTTTCACCATCCTTCGTGCAGGCGTACATGGTTTGCATAGCTGGTGTAAGGATCCGCCGCTGCCCGTAAGGAACACGTCGCCTCGAGTGCGAGTGCTCAGGTGCGCGGATGCGATTCCCGGCAGGTTTCACTGTATGCAGTCGGAGTCTGCGATGTGATGCCCGCGTCTCCTCGACACGACGCCCTTCGTCCAAGGCCAGCAGAGCATATAACCAGGTCCAGCGAACGCTATTGACAACCGCTGCTTCCAATTTGCCGTCGAGTCATCCGTATAATTCTAACCCCAGCAACCCGGCCCTGTCTGCAGCTGGTGCTGCTGCACGTCCTCGTCTTCGCTCACCACACAACTGGGCTCATATCGCGCACCGCATTCGCCTACCTCCATCCGCTATGGCAACCCAGACTCGAGGCCATGCCGGCCACTCGCACGGCGGCGGCCATCACCACCACCACGACAGCACCTACCTCACCAGTGCCAACAAGAGCGATCCAGGGGTGAGGATCACACGCATTGGGCTGTACGTCAACTTGGGCATGGCCATTGCAAAAGGCACGGGTGGAATTGTCTTCAACTCGCAGGCCCTGACTGCCGACGCGTTGCACGCATTGACGGATCTGATTTCCGACGTCACGACCTTGATGACCATTTCCTACTCGATCCGACCAGCAACAGCTCGTTTCCCCACAGGGTATGGCAAGGTCGAGTCGCTTGGTGCGCTCGCCGTGTCAGGAATCCTGCTCTCTGGTGGCCTCATGATTGGCCTCCAAGCCGTCATGGCGCTCAGCCAGCAGTTCTTCCCTCAGATCTTTGAAGCTCTGTCAAATTTTGGTATCTTCGAGCACGCACATCATCATGGACACGATCATGGAGCAATGGACTTGGGCCCCAATATCAATGCAGCGTGGTTGGCAGCAGGGTCCATCGTCATCAAAGAGTGGCTGTACCGAGCAACGATGAAGGTGGCCAAGGAGAAGCGGAGTAGTGTTCTCTCAAGTAACGTAAGTAAAGTATGCTCATCGTACTGCAATGCCTTGTTATTGACTCGTATATTCTGCAGGCCTACCATCATCGCGTAGACAGCCTGACGGCATTCGTGGCACTCTTCACCATCGTTGCAAGCCATTTCTTGGAAAGCGCTCGCTGGCTGGATCCAGTCGGCGGTTTGATCATCAGCGGCATGATTGTGCAAGCGGGATGGGGAAACACCAAGACTGCTCTGTACGAATTGGCCGATGTTGGGATGGAAGAAGAAGCCAGGGAAGGAGCGGAGAAGGCTGCCGTGGCAGCGTTGACAAATACAGAGGCCGAGATCCGTGGGGTGCAAGGAATCAAAAGTGGACAGAATTTGATGTTTGAAGTTGAGGTCGGCGTCCCGAGCGATTGGTCAGTCGCGCGAWCAAATGAGCTGGAGGTGGAAATCCGGGAGGCAATCGCAGGGAAGGTGCGCGGTACCAAACGGGTAAATGTTCGATTCACAACCAAGAACGAGCCGGCGTTCATGGATCAGTTCGTCGCGAGCAAGGAAGAGCTTGACGGGCACAGCGATCATGATCATGAGCACCACGACCACGACCACGGCAATGGTGCACCCAAGGCGAACAGCGAATCACACAAGCAGAAGTGACGGATGAGCTCAACAGCACAACACCTCAGCAAGGGGCCCGAAGTTTGGAGACGAACCAGAAAGGCTCTGTCTGGACTGCTTGCTCGTGCCACAGACAAAAGCGTAGCAATCGAGTTGCCGGTTCCTGGCGGCTGAGCTTCGAAAGCCAGGCGAAGTACAAACAGTTCGGATGCATTGACATCTGTGATCTGAATAACATGCTTGGGAAAACCGATCCTCGAAGCAGGCTCATTTCCAATTTGAGATGGCTTCTAGACATCACGCTGCCTTGAATGGGCGTTGGATAGAAGAGCTAGATTCATCAACCGGTACATAAGCGCAAAGCTCGCTAAAGCCCGAGACACGTTGCTATAAAAAGGCGACGTCATGCAGTTACGACGGGCCATGTAGTCTTGCAGCTAAACAGAATACATAAAGACGTCAAAACATCACACCCTGTTCTTCGCCTTATCTTGTAGACACATTTGCCATCAGGGCATCCTTCGAACGTGAACACAGGGGTTCCTGCAAGTGTACATTGCACGAGGGTGTAGACAAAGTTCTTTTACGTTCATTCCATCATTAATGCCATTATATAAACTGGGAATATTCCCATGATAGGCCTGCTTCAACATGGCTCGTTCAGAGCACTGTGTATCATGCATACGACAACCCCGTCAACTTATAGTAGAGGTTAAAGGGGTTTCGTTCTGTAAAGGTGTACCCTAGACAGACTTGGCGAAGTTGACATATGCGGTTTTGCTGTCCACATATTCGTATGTCGAGTACCTGGAAGCATACAATGTTAGCAGGAACAGTAGCAGGGCGTCCCAAGAGGAATACAAACCAGTTCTTCAAAAACGTGTCACCTATTATTCCGTTAGTATGCGTCCGCTGTAAATCTTTCGGGMGTTGTTTCACTTACCAACAACGTAAAAACTCTCGCCAGGTCTTAAATCGGCGCCGGCGATGCCAGCAATACAGTACAGACCTCCAACGAGGTTGTCCAAGACGTCACTGCCGAGATCAATGCCGAGGTCATCAGTCAAGCGGCCAAAGTTGAGGTCCTTGGGGTCGATGACAAAGTCCTTGCCAGCGAAAGTGAGTGAGACTTTAGGGTTTGAGGCACATGGATRAGCGAAGAGGGTGATTTGTCCCATAGCAAGTGGGAGGGAGCCGGGAATCTGAAGGAAGATCGACTCGGCAGCGAGAGTTGGTGCAATGATCAAAGTGGTGCCGGTGTCGATTGCTCCCTGACCCTTGGTCGTTGGGGCGGCAGAGTGGCTGCCTACCTTCTATTTGTTTGTCAGTCGTGCTTCCTAAGAAAAAATGACCCAAGCGATTCTGTGATTGATGATAACTTACCGCTCCGTCGACTGCAACTTGCCAGTATGTCTGCGACGAGACTGGAACAGGAGTGAATTTGCCCTTGTACTTCTTCTCATCGCGACCACCAAGGGTAAGTTCGCTGTTCTGCGCTGTGCCAGATTGTTGACGTCCCAGGTAAAAGCTGAATTCCTTGGGGTGGACTTTCTTTTGCGCGATCAGGTTGAAGAAATAAGGCAGCTAAGATGGATCACAAGTTGTCAGCAATAGCTCAAGATCATAATATTGAACATCGCTTTTGCTTACCGACTTGCTGTTAGCAATGGCTGGGAAAGCCATGCCGACCAGACCATCCGAAGCAGAGTTGGCAAATCCTTCAGCTTCAGTCAAAGAAATGATGTTTTGGTTCTTCGCGGTAAGTCCAGCAACGGTAAAGTCGTCCAGGTAGTTCTCTCCCATGACTTGGCCGGATCCATATGTAATGGAAGTGGTGTTGCCTCGATCTCTGCCAGTGTTTCTGTACTTGTTAGTCCCAACGCAGCCCTGAGTCTGTCCACACGTTGGTCCTGGCACGAAGGTATCGCTGCTACCGGTGTCGAAGTCGAAGGTGAAATCTTGCGAGCCCACGGTGCCGGTACCGTAGTAGAGCACATCCTCGTCGCCGTTGACTTGGTCGGTCAGGGGGAGGTTGGCGTCTGTGTCTCTCTTTCCATTCTTAATGGCCTCTGGAAATTGAAAGTCCTTGTTGTATTTTCGGACAGTGTCTTTGAGACTGCCCATAAACCACTTGGTGTCAAGCGAGCCATCCGTGCGCGTGCGGTGTTGTTGCCTCTCACGTGTGAGCGGGATCTTCGTTGTTTGGGTTTCAACGGTTGGCGCTGCCAGGCATGGAGCCAGGAGTCCGAGAGAGAATAGCGCGACGGTCTTCATGATGTTGTTTTCTAAACGAAACGATTTGAATAGAGATGGGTAAAAACATTAGATGGAAACCCATTTACTTATCAGCACGCCTGACGCGACCTCCTCTCGAGCTCCTCCACCAGCCCGCTCGCAATCGTCATCGTCCAATCTAGTGAGGAGTGGGTGGCTTTGTCGATGCTATGCTGTTTCTGACGAACAACCTGCACATCTTTTGCCCTGCACCACACATTCCGCACGAGAAGCATTGCTGGGTATGCCTAATGCCCGTCCAACCAATGAGCCACGAAAGAAATGCTGCCACAGAGGCTGCCGCGGGAACGGCGCCTTGCTAGCAGTGGTATCGCGCTGTCGATGATGACGGGAATTCGCGTACGAGTGAGGAGATCGTGTGGGGAGAAGCACGGTGAAGCCTTACAAGCCTTACAGCAAGAGGAGTCCAGAGTTTGCCAAACTGCCGCGGCTCGAACGTTTTCGCCGTTGAGGTGCTGATCAACACGAGAACCGCACGAGGTTGGTCGTTTGTAGTGATGATCTCGACATAAGGTTAAGTCGGTGACTTCCCGAAGGCGTAAGTAAGAGTCGATCTCGGCTCTAGCCCAATGGAGAAACGGCAATAGGAAAGCATGTGATGTAACATTCGCCTTGCGCAATRCCAGGGCTCATGCCCCAGGGCCAAGTAATAGGTAAGCCACCTCTTCACGTAGCGCAATACAAATGTTGCTCGCCTGGAACGACAATGCGCCTTTGTTGCCAATCGGGTCCACTATGTCGTGATGTTCACTGAGCATCCAAGATGACGCCTTGTCCGACCAAAAACTGCGGTCTTCGAACAAGAATCACAACGAACTCAAATCATCGCTGCTACTCGGCCGAAGATTGCGTGGGACCATCGACGCCAATGTCACCAGACTGCACCTTCCCTAGATTCTTGAGCAGAAAGCTGCGCTTGAAATATGTGTTAGGGTGCAGAATGGTATCTAACTCGCTCGCTGGCCAGAGAGAATCGTCCTTCACCTGCGATATCGTTAGCTGTTTTCTATGAGACTGCACTGACCAGACTCGCCTTTTTCAGCTCATTCTTATGTGCATGCTCGAAGACCAGATTGCATGCAACGTGATATTTTTGTTTGCCCACAAGATCGCGGACACCTTTTGTAAGCTCTTTGTCGGACACTCCCACGTTTTGCAGCAGTGATATCAAGTTATCAGGGCTGTATGTGCGATAGGGACAGCCTTGTGCCTGTCCGCTTGAGGGTAGCGCCTCTGTCAAGAGCTTCTGACAACTGTAGGGAGTGTAGCCACGTCCACGTCGATTCGAATCCCCGCCAACGTCTCCATATGCGTGTCGGACGTTGTAGAGATACTCCGACTTGAACTTGTCTGTAGATGGTCAGCCCTTGTGGTTGCAGCACGAATGCATGTCAAAGCTTACCTTCTGAGAGCTTAGTAAAGCTCTTTCGCCAGAACACGATACACTCATTTAGACTCAGGCCAATACCCTTCAAGAATAGTGTGTACTGCAGACGTCCATAATGCTTCAAATGGCTGTTCTTCCTCAACTCGCGATGCAGATTTTGCATGCACAATGGAAAGTGCTTGCTTTGAGCGTCGATCGATGCCGCCGTGATGCTGGTCATGTCGCTGATGCTGGAGGCTTCGGTGTATGCAGCATCTGGCGCCACGAATGACTGCGACAGATGGTGTAGTATCGGTGCCAGTCGATTATCCTCGTCCATACGCGGCAAAAAGCGAGCTGCCAATTCCAATCCTGATTCTAGCTGCCTTGAGAACTCATTGGCAACCATGTTCATCTGTTCTCGTACGTGAACGTACGCCTTGCCTTTCTTCAGCAAGACCTGTCGCCTTTCTACCAGCTCTGGCACATTCTCCCAGTCCACCTTGAACCAGTTCATCTCAATATCATCCTTGAACACCCCGGTCGCAGCTTTCAAGTCGTCCATCAGTGCCATCTTTTCTTCTTCACCAACAGTCTCCCAAGACATGGGCAGCGAGTCTATGAAAGCTTTCCTCTCGCGTAAGTCGTCCTGCTTGATCCGGAGCTTGAAAAGCTGCGCCTCTAGTCGGGCGAATCGTTGTCGCAGGTCCTGTGTGCTTGAAAAGGCCAATCGAAGTGTCCAATGGCTGTAGTGATCCCGTTTACGTTCAAGAGCAATTTCTCCGCTCTTTGAGCTATTGGTCGAAAGTGGCAGATGCTTGGCTAGAATGGGCTTCATGTACTCTTCCGTCTCGACCGGCGATCTGTTGCGGAACTGGCAAGCCTCCAGCTCGGCGAGCACCTTCAGACGTGCGATTCCCCATTCTTCGAATTGTTCGAGAGTGATGTCTGAAGTCGGTGGGATGATGTAGAAGTTGCAGCGATGCGCGTAGTCCTGGTCCGCGAATGTCGCTTGTTGGAATTGCTGTCGCTTTGAATTGACCACCGCCCGCTTCTTCGCGTCTATCCGTGGAGCAGAAGATATCGCCAGCATCGTGGCGGTGCGTGTGCGGTGGGACTGAGTGATGTTGACGTGTTGAAGGCTGGATTGATTGTGCGAAGTTGTGGTGAACGCGAAACAGGACGCGACTGCCAAAGTTGACGCGACTGCCGATTGTGAATACGAGAGATACGAGACTCACAACTTCGGGCCTGGAAGCTCCCAACAGATTTACTTCACCTTGGATGGAACGAGGTGAGGGTGATGAAGTTGGATCACTTCCATTCATTTACGCTATGAAATTCGTCGTTCTTCACTGCTTCTGCGCGGCGGAGGTGGTGTGGTCCGCCATCACCTCGACAAATACAGCGCACCTTCGCCTCCTCACTTATCATCTCCTCGCTACTGAGCCCGACTCATTCATCATCTTCCGAAGAGCTCTCTAATGGGCTAGACGGTTCGGACACCAGACTTCCTGATTCGCTGCTCGTGCTCCGGCCCACAGATCGACTTCTCCCCTTACGCTCAGCTACGTGATTAAGCATTCCAATCTGACCGTCGAAGTAAGCGACATTAGTACTAATCGACTTAGTCGCCACAAGCTTATCGGCCTATGCTTTAGCTAGCCTAACAGCTTCGTAAGGATCTTCTCTGTTTATAAGAAGGAAACCCTAAACTTCCGCTAGAGTTAACTATAAGGGGACCCTAAAGGAGCGGGACACCGCCCTTTAAACCCTTACCTAGGGAATCCCTCTTAGAAAGAATAAGGGAACTATACCCTTAGCAGGATTTCCCTATACGGATGCGACGGCTAAAGGATAACTCTACGGTACCTCTACGGCACCGCCGAGCCTAACTAGTACCGGGCGTAATCCTATAAAAGGGTAATGTCCTTATTACCTGTTCCCTTTCGCTCCCTAGGTAATATCGTATATATCTAAGAATTACTACTTAGTATTAAGACCCCCTATTTATAACACCCTTATAGAATATTACCTCTTATCCCTACTAGGGAGTAGCCGTCTTAAATACGAAACAAGCTCTCGATTCGAGTCTAGCGCTACTATAAAGCTACCGTAACGGCTCTATAAATCCCTACTAACCTATCGAAAATGTCTTTAGCAGGAAAAAGAGCCGTACGACCTAAATATACTAAGGCTAATAATCCCCTAGGGTTTATTATCGATAAGAAAGATATAACGCCTAGTAGTAGCGCTAGACTAGAGGATTAGCTCGATCTAGACGGAGGTACCGTAAAGGCACCGTAAGGTAGCCGCGAACCTCCT
>NW_019716255.1:4322439-4331200 GCF_900074925.1 Ramularia collo-cygni | reverse complement strand
GAGGCTAGTAACTAGTTTTAGCTAGCTATCTAGCGATACTCTCGATAGCACCGTAGGAGGCTTATTACTCGCTACTACTAGTACTAGGAATTATAAAACCCTCGTACTACGTTTCCTCGTCGCTATAGCGTATAAGGACGAAGTAGCGTATTAAGGAGAGCCTCTAGAGTCGACTCGAGACTTTATCCGAGAGGTCTAGTAAAGGGACGCTTATACTTAAGATAGACGGAAGGAGGCTACTTTAGCGACTATAAATTCCCTAGGCGATCCTCTAACGCCGACGGAAGAGCGTAACGGTACCGTAGAGGTACCGTAAAGGTCGGATAGACTAATAGGCTTAGCTAAGACCTAGACTACCGATAAAGATAGACTTCTTCGGTATAACGGAAAGGTATATATTCCCGCCTCCGTTACCCTCCGGTAGGAGCTTCTATATCGTAACTACGACGATCCTACCGCTAGATACTACGGGCGATAGCGTACTACCGACGTCCTTTCGGCTAAGTACTTCTAGCTACGCCTCGCTAAGGACGTAAGGAACTACGTAGCCGAATGCGATATCTATTAACGCGCTAAGACGAAGCATTATAAGCTATATAGCGAGCTCCGGCCCCTAACAAAACTATTAACCCTTTAGAAGTTAATCTCTATAGACTTTATTATAGGTCTACTACTATTAAGAGGATTTAGCGGTAAGATCTACGACGCTGTTCTCGTTGTCGTTAACCGCTTCTCTAAGCTAGTAAGGTACCTCCCTATTACTAAGGATATCGATGCGGTAGTACTTACGGAACTAGTATACCGCCGTATTATCTATAAAATAGGCGCTCTAGACGATATTATCTCGGACCGTAGATTAGTATTTACTAGTATATACTAGAGTGTGTTTTACTTCTACCTTAGTATTAAACGACGCCTTAGCACTACTTTTTATCCTTAAACGGATAGCTAAACTAAACGGCTTAACTAATAGTTAGAAGCGTACTTACGTATCTACTATAATTAGGATTAAGACGACTAGGCCCKCTTATTAGCTACGGTAGCGTACGCCTATAATAGTAAAACCTACGTAGGGCTAGGGAAGTTACCTATAGAGGTAGCGTAYRGCGTCGAACTAATATCGTTTAATAGTATTAGCCGCGCTATCGACTTAGAGTACCTACTAYAAAGCTAGAGGGTACGCCCTATAAAGGAACTAGCCCTAATCGAGTAGGCTAGCGCTTAGCTATAATAGAGAAGGGACGATTTCGACCGGGCCCGAGACTACCTTCTCTACGTAGATATACTCCTTAAACGCTATTACGACCGCACGGTAGCGTAGAGGTACTTTAGCGTTAGTAATAAAGTCCTCCTATCGGGAAAGAACATCCGTACTAAGCGGCCTAGCCGTAAGATAGATAAYAAATATCTCGGGCCCTTTATAATCCTTTAACGAATAGGCACGATAGCGTATAAGCTTAACTTGCTACTAGTAATAAAGCGCTTCTACCCTATCTTCTACGTCTCCTTACTAGAACTATATACCGTACGAGATAGCTTTATACCGCTACTAGTAGAACTACTCGAGGATAGCGATAATAAGGGGGGGGGGGAAGAGTTCGAAGTAGAGAAGATCCTTAAATACGAGGATAATGCCGATAGTAGTAGAAGGAAGTACTATATCCGATAGAAAGGATAGGTACTATAATACGATAAATAGTTATAGGAGGAGGAAATAGGGAATACTCTAATTCTTATTACTAAGTACGAGGCCGTACGAAGGCGAAATAGAGGTGCCGTAGAGCTACCGTAGAGCGGGGTAACTGCCTTAGTACTAAAAAGGAAGAGAGGGAGACCTTCTAAAAGAAGTCGTAAAGTATAGAATGTAGTTTCTTTTATATAGAGTTTATTACCCTAACCGGCTTAGTACTCTCCTTTAGAGGTATAATAATATCTAAAAAGTAACGCGTAGTGCTCTTATTAGAGGCATAATAATATCTTTAAAAATAACGCTTAGTACTCTTAGTAGAGGTATAATAATGTCTTAAAGCGTAAAGGTACCGTAGAGCTGCCGTAGGGCGACCTAAACGGCACTCTTCCCCTACTAAATTAAACGCCGAGTACGGTTATTAGGAAGGGAGATAAGAATCGCGTTCTTAGTAGTAGCATCTACGACTATATTCGAGGGCGGACCGCCGCTACTACTACTACTATTACGGTATATTTCCTAAGCCGCCTTATAACGCTTTATAGCCTCGATATCCCTCGTAGCCTACTAGTTCTAAGTCGGCTAATTAGCACTATTACCCTTCGTAGCACGCTTTACCTTCTTAATAATGCCCTTAGACTCTATATTATTAAGGTAGTCGGTAYCCGTCTACTTCGTACGACGATAGAACTTAGAAGCGTAGTTAYRGAAGCGGACCTTAYRACGGTCGCGATCGTTACTAGGGGGAGTCTTCTCGGTAGTACGACGAAGCTATAAAAAGATTAGTAAGGGTACTATAGAGGTGCCGTAGAGATATATACGTACTCTAAGATGTTAGTAGCACGAGCTATCTTAGATAGTAGAGGATAGTACTAGGGGCGGGACTTATTACCCTTATAATTAGTATAGTTGTTAGGAGACTACGAGGCGTAATCGTAAGGGTAATTAAGAGGTAATTACTTCGCCTTAGTAAGGGTGTTCCGGTTACTAGTAACGGTAGAGTAACGACGAAGACACTCGACTATACGCGCGGTTAGTTAAAAGCTACCGTAGAGGTACCGTAATATACGTACGATAGTACTAAACTCGAATATCTAGCCGAGGCTACGTATTAGTAGGGAAGCGGGTAACCTTAGTAATAGGCTCGTTAGAGGCATTAGTCTCGCCTACGCTATAGGCCTAGCGAGGGAGAGTCGTAGATATCTTACTACCGCTACTAAGCTAAGCGGTTATGCTATTCTATAAAGTACGACGATTATTACGGTTACCTATAATTGTCTAAGGGCGACGCCGTAGCCGAGGAGGGGAACTATAAAGAGTGTTTAGATAACGCTAGTAACGCTCTAGATTACGGCGGATGTCGAAGGCCTCGTCCTTAGGTAAGAGGGGAAGGATGCTACTTAGCAAAGGGCGTAGTAGTAGAGTAGAGGTAATAGCGGATTTAGATAATAGTGTTAATAAAGGAGAATAACCTATAACTAACGAGTGTTTTATAGCAGAAGTAGAAAAGCACCTTAGCGGCACCTTAAAGATAAGGTTATACTACCTACATAAAAAGTTACTCGGAAAAAGTAAATATAGAAAAAAGTAAATATAATAGGCTTTATAAGGAAAAATAAGTGAATTTTCTCGGCTTCTAATACTTAGCAAAACAAAAGTAAATAACTAAATTCACTTATATTGCTTATATTACGCTACTATACCTAAGATAAGGCGTAGAGGTACCGTAGCGGTACCGGGGCTATAGTCCTTTAACTATAGGAAACAAAATGCGAAAAAGTGCTCCGGGATAGAGCACTAAGGGGGGGGGGCATACTATAAGGGGACCCTAAAGGAGCGGGATACCGCCCTTTAAACCCTTACCTAGGGAATCCCTCTTAGAAAGAATAAGGGAACTATACCCTTAGCAGGATTTCCCTATATAGATACGACGGCTAAAGGATAACTCTACGGTACCTCTACGGCACCGCCGAGCCTAACTAGCACCGGGCGCAATCCTACAAAAGGGCAATGTCCTTATTACCTATTCCCTTTCGCTCCCTAGGCAATATCGTACATATCTAAGAATTACTACTTAGTATTAAGACCCCCTATTTATAACACCCTTATATTAATTTATTCTCCGGAACGCTCGAAGCGAAGTCCTAAGAGAGTATCGCTAGCTCGAGGTTACGTTTCTTATCCTCGCTATTATTATTATCGTCGGAAAAGATATATATAAATAGTTTAGCGATAACTTCGCTTCCTACGTAGCTAAATAATATCTTCCTATCGATCCGTCTAGGCCGAATTAGCGCTAGATCTAGGCTATCGGGAGTATTACTTATTATAATTAGGATACGGCCCTTCTTAGCGACTAGGCCGTTAATAGCATTTAGTAGCCCGGATAAGGTAATTATCTCCTTTATCTTTATCTTCTTACTATTACGGCTAACTCTCTATACTATATTCTCGCGTCTAATACTAGTAGAGTCGATATCTTTTATAAGGACGATATACTAAGTTAGTAGATTATCGAAGGCGGTCTATAATATATTATCGGTAATAGAGTCTACGAAGCTAATAATATATAGTAGTAAGTCGAAATACCTAGTAATCGCTATACTAATCGACGTCTTACCTATACCTAGGGGGCTATAAAGTAAGTAACTACGTCTCTAGCTAATCTTACGGTTTTAGTACTATAGCTAAGACTTTATATACTTCTCTATATCTACTAGTAAAGACGCCTTAACCTCCGTCTCTATTATTATAGAGCATATATCGCGTACTACTTTACTAATAGGTTTAGCCTATAGGTCTATACCTAGAGGATGCGATTTTAAAGTCCTTCTTATAAGCTAGGTAATATAAGTCTCCTTAAATTTTTCGGTCGCGACGTATTCTATAAGAGCTAAGGTTAGAGCTATATAGCTCGGGGCCTAGCCGATAATATATAGCCGAAGGCCGAGCGCTAAGGCGTAGGCTAGACGTATACGTATAGCATACGATACGTATACTTAGCGATATATAAGAATTAGTTTTAGTCTTAACCGGAGGTTAAGGGAGTTCTATATATTACTATATCTTTTTAGCCTTTATAATTCTAATTCTTCTACCTTATAGAGGGTAGCGATCTATAGGACCCTAAACGACGATAGTAATAATACCTCTACGACGCGTCGGAAGCGTAGCCCCTACGTAACCCTAGCGCCCCGACGATATCGTCGAGAGGGAAGAAGAGGATATCTTACTAGATACCGTTTAGGCGGATCTACCTAAGATTCCTAAGGAGATAGTCGTAGAAGCGATCCTACGCCTCGAAGGCGAGAAGGAGGCGCTACGCGAGCAAGATAAGCTTCGCTAACTTTAGCTTAAAGTCTAGTAGATAAAGCGTACTCGAGACCGGCTAGATATAGCTACTACTCCGAGCCTACTATCGCTACTCCGGATCCCCGACGTATTATCGAGGGCGAGTAGATTCGATAAGTCGGCAAGTATACTAAGCGCCGGCGCGCCGTACTCGTAGCGTAGAAGTAGGCTAAAGATAAAGGATCTAAAGCCCTTTATAGGTAACTCTATTAAGGAGGCCTATAAATTTCTTCGAGCTCTAAAGATTATCTTCGCTAATTTAGGCCCTAAGTATAACGATAATAGATCTAAGGTCCTATACGGGGTAATGTAACTAGCCGCCGACGTAGCGGAGGCGTAGTATAACTAGTACGATATCGAGGCGCTACCGGATAAGTACGGCTAGGAGGATTTCTAATCCTTTATACGTAATACCGTCGGCGACCCTACGAACCGATAGCTAAGCGTAACCTTAGAGTACGAGAAGGTACGCTAAGGGGATTATTAGATAGTTAAGAGTTTTACTCTTAAACTTAATATCCTAGAGAGCTAACTAGACTATACCGAGACGTAGCTAGTCCGCTAGTTCCTCGCTAAGCTAAAGCCGTCGCTACGTATAGACATCGTTAAGAACTATAAGCTCCCTAGTACGAGGGTAGATATAGTATCCCTAGCGAGGAGGCTTAAAGTAGTAGACCGTAGAGCGACCGTAACCCTTACGGGTAATAAACGCTCCGCCGGCGAGGCGCTAACGGGACTAAGCTCTTATAATAGTAGGTCGAATAAGAGGCCTCGGGGTAGAAGAGGCTATTATAATAGTAGCTATAGCGGCCGTAAAAGTAACGGAAGGAGCTAATTCTAGTTATAGGGGCGAAGAGATAAGACAGGCGCGTATATACCTCGATTATAGCCCGACGGCGTACCGAGATAGAACCCTAAGTGCTTCGCTTACGGCGAAATAGGGTATATCTAACTAAATTACCCCCGTCGTAACGGCGGTAAGATAGCGGTAACTAAGGTAGACGCTAGCGCTTCGAAAAAAGCGAGCGTACTAGGGAGGAAGCTCGATCTCTAAGTACGGATAAGAAGGGCGTAGACGTAGTACTAGCGCTATATTAGCGAGGCACCGTCGAGACGCTAGCGGGCATAAAGGATGTTAAGTACCTACTAGATAATATAGTAGATATTAACGTTATATCTAGGGAATTTATCCTCTAGTACTAAGTACCTATAAAAGAGGATGTAGCATTACCTTCGGCTACTAGCTTTACTAGGGAGCTAGGCTACTACTACGGTACGTATTTGTTACGCCTACGTATTACCGACTCTAATAGGGTAGAGCGCGTAGTAGAAGGAACCTTCTATACTTTTAAAACACCTAAGCTAGAGTTAATCCTAGGAAGGCCTTAGAGGAGAGCGTATAGGGTAGTAGTCGATAGCGCTACGGATACGTAGAGCTTTAGTAACGTAGTCGGGAAGGTTACCGTCCTAGAGCCTTAGAGCTTTTATAAAGAGCTCCTTTAATAGCTAATAGTATATACGGTCTCGATTTTATAGGCTAGAGTCCTTTAGGGCGAACTACTAAAGAAATTTATAAACTACTATAATGTCTTCTTTCCGACTAAGGAAGCGCTTCGTAGGCTACCCGAAGGCGTAGAGCATACGATTAACCTAGAACCCGGAAAGAAGCCTCCCTTTAAGCCTCTATATTATTAGTTAGGCCGAGAGCTTAGTAAGCTAGGCACGTATATTAAAGATGCACTTAAGAATAATTAGATCGACCCTAGTACTAGCGAGGCGGGGGCGCCTATCCTATTCGTCCCTAAGAAGGATAGTACTATAAGGGTGTTGTAAATAGGGGGTCTTAATACTAAGTAGTAATTCTTAGATATGTACGATATTGCCTAGGGAGCGAAAGGGAACAGGTAACGAGGATATTGCCCTTTTGTAGGATTGCGCCTAGTGCTAGTTAGGCTCGGCGGTGCCGTAGAGGTACCGTAGAGTTATCCTTTAGCCGTCGCATCCGTATAGGGAAATCCTGCTAAGGGTGTAATTCCCTTATTCTTTCTAAGAGGGATTCCCTAGGTAAGGGTTTAAAGGGCGGTGTCCCGCTCCTTTAGGGTCCCCTTATAGTATGCCCCCCCCCCTTAGTGCTCTGTCYCGGAGCACTTTTCCGCATTTTGTTTCCTATAGTTAAAGGACTATAGCCCCGGTACCGCTACGGTACCTCTACGCCTTATCTTAGGTGCAGCAGCGTAACATAAGCAATTATAAGTAAATTTGGTTATTCACTTTTGTTTTGCCAATTGTTAGAAGCCGAGAAAATTCACTTATTTTTCCTTATAAAGCCTATAGTATTTACTTTTTCCGAGTGACTTTTTGTGTAGGTAGTGCAACCTTATCTTTAAGGTGCCGTAGAGGTGCTTTACTTCTACTACAAAACACTCGTTAGTTATAGGTTGTTCTCCTTTATTAACACTATTATCCAAATCCGCTATTACCTCTACTCTACTACTACGCCCTTTGCTAAGTAGCATCCTTCCCCTCTTACCTAAGGACGAGGCCTTCGACATCCGCCGTAATCTAGAGCGTTACTAGCGTTATCTAAACACTCTTTATAGTTCCCCTCCTCGGCTACGGCRTCGCCCTTAGAYAATTATAGGTAACCGTAATAATCGTCGCACTTTATAGAACAGYATAACCGCTTAGCTTAGTAGCGGTAGTAAGATGTCTACGACTCTCCCTCGCTAGGCCTATAGCGTAGGCGAGACTAATRCCTCTAACGAGCCTATTRCTAAGGTTACCCGCTTCCCTACTAATRCGTAGCCTCGGCTAGATRTTCGAGTTTAGTACTRTCGTACGTATRTTRCGGTACCTCTACGGTAGCTTTTAACTAACCGCGCGCATAGTCGAGTGTCTTCGTCGTTACTCCCCCGTTACTAGTAACCGGAACACCCTTACTAAGGCGAAGCAATTGCCTCYTAATTRCCCTTACGACTRCGCCTCGTAGTCTCCTAATAACTACACTAATTATAAGGGTAAYAAGTCCCGCCCCTAGTACTATCCTCTACTATCYRAGATAGCTCGTGCTACTAACATCTTAGAGCACGTATRTATCTCTACGGCACCTCTATAGCACCCTTGCTAATCTTTTTATAGCTTCGTCGTACTACYGAGAAGACCCCCCCTAGTAACGATCGCGACCGTCGTAAGGTCCGCTTCCGTAACTACGCCTCTAAGTTCTATCGTCGTGCGAAGTAGACGGGTACCGACTACCTTAATAACATAGAGTCTAAGGGCATTATTAAGAAGGTAAAGCGTACTGCGAAGGGTAATAGTGCTAATTAGCCGACTTAGAACTAGTAGGCCGCGAGGGATATCGAGGCTATAAAGCGTCGTAAGGCGGCTTAGGAGATGTACCGTAATAGTAGTAGTAGCAGCGGCGGTCCGCCCTCGAATATAGTCGTAGATACTACTACTAAGAACGCGATTCTTGTCTCCCTATCTAACAACCGCACTCGGCGTTTAATTTAGTAGGGGAAGAGTGCCGTTTAGGTCGCCCTACGGCAGCTCTACGGTGCCTTTGCGTTTTAAGGCATTATTACACCTCTGCTAAGAGTGCTAAGCGTTGTTTTTAAAGATATTATTATGCCTCTAATAAGAGCACTAAGCGTTGCTTTTTAGATATTATTATACCTCCGAAGGAGAGTACTAAGCCGGTTAGGGTAATAAACTCTATATAAA